>NC_088228.1:25772837-25837837 GCF_036934945.1 Oncorhynchus masou masou
CAGCCGGCTGTTTCAAACAGCACAGATAGTGATGGATCAGGGATTCTAACCTCCTGCCACAGAGGGCTTTGATGGGCCAGCCTTCCACCCTGGACGGGGGGGTAGATTGTTTTCAGGAGGCACAGAGGGCCTATTGGACCTGGCCCTGCTGGCAATCCTGTTCCCTATGCAGTATAATATACAGTAGTTGTAGGGTGTGATGGTGGTAGACCATTTTCCCACTATTGTTACGACCCAAACCGTATTGTGCTGGCTCAGAAATGTTTTTCTATGGTGGATGCATAACTACGCCAGCACAATAGAGCTTGGCTCCGCTTTGCTGAGTACTATGAAAAGGGTAGTGTTGTCCTCTCGACACGAGCTACTTCAGTGTCACTGTGTCCTGTTCGTATAAACCCCCCTCCCAGGAGAAGAGGAGACGAGAGAAAAGGCCTCCGTGCTTCTACCTCCAATGTTTTTACCCTTCAAATAAAGGATGATTGAATAGCCATCTCATCTTCCTTGCTTACTATCCGCTACAACAACAACACAATGGTGCTGATGCTAGTGATACTGGCAGGATTTAATATTGCTGGACATAATGGACTTTTTTTAGGGTGGTGGTGTGTTTTTACGATAAATAAACTCGTAAACACGTTTACTTATTCTGTTTTGAAAATGTTTTCCTGCACCAAAGTCAAAATATTTGTTCAGTCATGACAGTTCATCTCTCCAAACACAATAATGGATGCATTAGGTACATTGGAAAGTGTACAGTGTGAGTATCCTGCCACTCCACAAGGCCTGACAAGTCAGCTGACTTCTGTAAAGTAGTGCATAACAACTTTAACAAAAGTGATTCATTAAATTGCTGTAATTAATCAATCAATTAAAAGTAATGAGAGCAGAGAACATTCCAATGTGGTGTTAGACAAAGGACAAGCTTTGAGGTGTGTGTGTGTGTGTGTGTGTGTGCTGCATGCCCAGCTTCAGATGCAATCGTTAGGCAAGGGTGATTTCAGTGTAGGAAAGGACGAAACAGCGTCTGTGCCACCAGTAAGTACAGATAGTAACGTTAGTATAAATCCCCTCGCAAGGTCCCCGCAGCCCGACAACTTTCTCATGGCTTCTGGAGGGAAATGCTATAGGAATGCTCAACCGGTGTCGCTCATTCAACCGACAGAAACTTTCAACCGGTTTTCCCGGAGTCTGAGGCCGAGCCTTCTCTGGTCTCTACTCCTCCCGTTACGGGGTCTGAGACGCCGAAGCCTCCCACCATTAGCTCTAACAAATTGAAAACCCTAGTCATTGGAAACTCCATTACTAGCAGTATTCGACTTAAAACTAATCATCCAGCGATCATACACTGTTTACCAGGGGGCAGGGCGACCGACGTTAAGGCTAATCTGAAGATGGTGCTGGCTAAAGCTAAAACTGGCAAGTGTAGAGAGTATAGGGATATTGTTATCCACATCGGCACCAAAGATGTTAGGATGAAACAGTCAGAGGTCACCAAGCGCAACATAGCTTCAGAGTGTAAATCAGCTAGAAAGATGTGTCAGCATTGAGTAATTGTCTCTGGCCCCCTCCCAGTTAGGGGGAGTGATGAGCTCTACAGCAGAGTCTCACAACTCAATCGCTGGTTGAAAACTGTTTTCTGCCCCTCCCAAAAGATAGAATTTGTAGATAATTGTCTGTCTTTCTGGGACTCACCCACAAACAGGACCAAGCCTGGCCTGGTGAGGAGTGACGGACTCCATCCTAGCTGGAGGGGTGCTCTCATCTTATCTACGAACATAGACAGGGCTCTAACTCCTCTAGCTCCACAATGAAATAGGGTGCAGGCCAGGCAGCAGGCTGTTAACATAGTCAGTGTAGTCAGCTCAGCTATCCCCATTGAGACCGTGTCTGTGCCTCGACCTAGGTTGGGCAAAACTAAACATGGCGGTGTTCGCCTTAGCAATCTCACTAGAATAAAGACCTCCTCCATTCCTGACATTATTGAAAGGGATTGTGATACCTCCCATCTCAAAATAGGGCTACTTAATGTTAGATCCCTTGCTTCCAAGGCAGTTATAGTCAATGAACTAATCACTGATCATAATCTTGATGTGATTGGCCTGACTGAAACATGGCTTAAGCCTGATGAATTTACTGTGTTAAATGAGGCCTCACCTCCTGGTGTCAAGTCCTGACCATAGAGGGTCCTTATTTTCTATGGTGGAGTAGGTCAGGGCGTGACTGGGGGGGTTAGTCTAGTTTATTATTTCTATGTGGTGTTCTAGTTTTGTTTTTCTATGTTGGTGATTTTGTATGATTCCCAATTAGAGGCAGCTGGTAATCGTTGTCTCTAATTGGGGGTCATATTTAGGTAGCCTTTTTTCCACCTGTGGGTTGTGGGATGTTGTATTTTGAGTAAGTGTATGTAGCACCACTGTAGTCAACGTTTGTTGTTCTTTTATTGTTTTTGTTAAGTTTCACAATTAATAAATGCCTTGGTCCATTTCTAAAAACAATCGTGAAACCTGGTTACACTAGTGACCATATCCCTCGCGCAGCCCGCGGAGGTGTTGCTAACATTTACGGTAGCAAATTTCAATTTACAAAAAAAAAAGCCCAGACGTTTTCATATTTTGAACTTCTAGTCATGAAATCTATGCAGCCTACTCAATCACTTTTTATAGCTACTGTTTACAGGCCTCCTGGGCCATATACAGCGTTCCTCACGGAGTTCCCCGAATTCCTATCGGACCTTAGCAGATAATATTCAAATTTTTGGTGACTTTAATATTCACATGGAAAATTCCACAGACCCACTCCAAAAGGCTTTCGGAGCCATCATCGACTCAGTGGGTTTTGTCCAACATGTCTCCGGACCTACTCACTGCCACAGTCATACTCTGGACCTAGTTTTGTCCCGTGGAATAAATGTTGTGGATCTTACTGTTTCGGGCCACCATTTTATTACGTTTGCAATCGCAACAAATAATCTGCTCAGACCCCAACCAAGGATCATCAAAAGTCATGCTATAAATTCTCAGACAACCAGAAAGATTCATTGATGCCCTTCCAGACTCCCTGTGCCTACCCAAGGACGTGAGAGGACAAAAATCAGTTAACCACCTAACTGAGGAACTCAATTTAACCTTGCGCAATACCCTAGATGCAGTCGGACCCCTAAAAACTAAAAACATTTGTCATAAGAAACTAGCTCCCAGAAAATTGGAACGGAAATGGCGCCACACCAAACTGGAAGTCTTCCGACTAGCTTGGAAAGACAGTACCGTGCAGTATCGAAGAGCCCTCACTGCTGCTCGATCATCCTATTTTTCCAACTTGAGCAAAATAAGAACAATCCAAAATGTATTTTTGATACTGTCGCAGAGCTAACTAAAAAGCAGCATTCCCCAAGAGAGGATGACTTTTACTTCAGCAGTAATAAACTCATAAACTTCTTTGAGGAAAAGATCATGATCATTAGAAAGCAAATAACGGACTCCTCATTAAATTTGCATATCCCTCCAAACACTCAAGTGTTTTAGTACTATATATCTTGACACAATGATCTAAATAATCATGGCCTCTAAACATTCAAGCTGCATGATGGACCCTATTCCAACTAAACTACTGAAAGAGCTGCTTCCTGTGCTTGGCCCTCCTATGTTGAACATAATAAATGGCTCTCTATCCACCGCATGTGTACCAAAATCACTGAAAGTGGCAGTAATAAAGCCTCTCTTGAAAAAGCAAAATCTTTGACCCAGAAAATATTTTATAAACTATCAGCCTATATCGAAACTCCCATTCCTCTCAATTTCTTTTGAAAAAGCTGTTGCACAGCAACTCACTGCCTTCCTGAAGACAAAAAAATGTATACAAAATGCTTCAGTCTGGTTTTAGACCCCATCATAGCACTGAGACTACACTTGTGAAGGTGGTAAATTACCTATTAATGGCGTCAGACCGAGGCTTTGCATCTGTGCTCGTGCTCCTAGACCTTAGTGCTGCTTTTGATACCATCGATCACCACAATCTTTTGGAGAGATTGGAAACCCAAATTGGTCTACACGGACAAGTTCTGGCCTGGTTTAGATCTTATCTGTCAGAAAGATATCAGTTTGCCTCTGTGGATGGTTTGTCCTCTGACAAATCAATTGTAAATTTCGGTGTTCCTCAAGGTTCCGTATTTTACCTCTTGGGGATGTCATTCGAAAACATAATGTTAACTTTCACTGCTATGCGGATGACACACAGCTGTACATTTCAATTAAACATGGTGAAGCCCCAAAATTGCCCTTGCTGGAAGCCTGTGTTTCAGACATAAGGAAGTGGATGGCTGCAAACGTTCTACTTTTAAACTCGGACAAGACATAGATGCTAGTTCTAGGTCCCAAGAAACAAAGATATCTTCTGTTGAATCTGACAATTAATCTTGATGGTTGTACAGTCATCTCAAATAAAACTGTGGAGGACCTCGGCGTTACTCTGGACCCTGAACTCTCTTTTGACGAACATATCAAGACTGTTTCAAGAACAGCTTTTTTCCACCTACATAACATTGCAAAAATCAGACATTTTCTGTCCAAAAATGATGCAGAAAAATTAATCCATGCTTTTGATTACTTCAAGGTTAGACTACTGCAATGCTCTACTTTCCGGCTACCCAGATAAAGCACTAAATAATCTTTAGTTAGTGCTAAATACGGCTGCTAGAATCCTGACGAGAACCAAAACATTTGATCATATTACTCCAGTGCTCCCTACACTGGCTTCCTGTTAAAGCAAGGGCTGATTTCAAGGTTTTTCTGCTAACCTACAAAGCATTACATGGGCTTCCTCCTACCTATCTGTCCGATTTGGTCCTGCCGTACATACCTACATTTACGCTACGGTTACAAGATGCAGGCCTCCTAATTCTCCCTCGAATTTCTAAGCAAACAGCTGGAGGCAGAGCTTTCTCCTATAGAGCTCCATTTTTATGACGTGGTCTTCCTTATATCACCCACCACTGAGACCTGTATGCTCTAGTCGGCTGGCCCTCGCTACATATTAGTCGCCAGACCCACTGGCCCCAGGTCATCTTTAAGTCTATGCTAGGTAAAACTCTGCCTTATCTCAGCTCACTGGTCACGATAACAACACCAACCCGTAGCACATGCTCCAGCAGGTACAGTATATCTCACTGGTCATCCCCAAAGCCAACACTCCCTTTGGCCGCCTTTCCTTCCAGTTCTCTGCTGCCAGTAACTGGAAGGAATTGCAAAAATTGCTGAAGCTGGAGACTTATATTTCCCTTACTAACTTTAAACATCAGCTATCTGAGCAGCTAACTGATCGCTGCAGCTGTACATAGTCCATCTGTAAATAGCCCACCCAATCTACCTACCTCATCCCCATATTGTTTTTACTTTTCTGCTCTTTTGCACACCAGTGTCTCTACTTGCACATCATCATCTGCTCATCTATCACTCCAGTATTAATTTGCTAAATTGTAATTACTCCGCTACTATGGCCTATTCATTGCCTTACCTCCTCATGCCATTTGCACACACTGTATATAGACTTTCTTTTATTCTATTGTGTTATTGACTGTACGCTTGTTTATTCCATGTGTAACTCTGTGTTGTTGTTTGTGTCACATTGCTTTGCTTTATCTTGGCCAGGTCGCAGTTGTAAATGAGAACTTGTTCTCAACTAGCCTACCTGGTTAAATAAAGGTGAAATACAAAAAATAATCCATTATCTTCCGAGATATCCAGATTGAGTAATTATGTTGATATATTGTGGCAAACCTCTTCAAGGTTAGGAGCGTTTGTCACAAACTAAGTGGTAAACTGTCACCAAATCACCCAAGAATGAGAGTTCTTTCGAACAGGACAGTACCTGTGTGTTTGTTTCTTCGTCCTGGTCCACCCAGGCCGTAGGCGAGGTCAAGGATAGCAGGGTTCGGTACACGAATCGTGTTCTCGGTAGGTCCAGGTCCAAACGCCAACAGGTAAGTCCAAAACAGTCCAGCTCATACACGGTAAATCCAGCCAATCTCTATTGTCTCTTTCTCTATTGTTCATAGATCCTTCCAGCACTCTCTTCTTCTCTTCCTGGTTTTTCTTGACCCTTTATCTGTGGGTTGGCTCCACCTTCTGAGGGTTCCCCTTGCTTCTGGGACTTGTAGTTTTGGTGGTCGGCCATTTTGTGATCTGTAGTTCTGACAGGGGTGGCCATTTTAGTGATCGGGCAGAGCCCGTTTATTAGTTCTGCTCTCACATATCTGCCATTTACCACTCGACCCCCTTCTTTGCCACAATGTGTTGTTGCGGAAAGGTTACTTTCTAGTGAAGAAGACACGCTATGTTACTGCTGCGTTAGGAGCTACGTTGTTCATATATCACTTTGTAAAAGTATGTCGGAAAAAACTGGCTCTGCTTTTGCACGTTCTGGAGTCAATGAAAAAAACAAAAATCATTTGAATCTCTAACACTAGAGGCCGATCAGTAGCTTTATGATATATTGTCGTGCGTTCTGCAGCTTGGTCAAACGTAAAACAGCCATCTCAGACCCGCCCTACATCTGTTTAATGTGGGCCATACCTGTCCTGTACATGCTCTGCGTACATTATAGCTACAGTACTGTGTGGTACGTGACGGTATAAACTGGACACTTATTATGAAGGATTTACCACAAAATGACATACAGAATCAATGTCTATGGGATTTACTCACCGTGGAGAGACCATGGTGGAGACAGGCACATTCCACAGTTCCATTGGATTAATTACATGGCTCTGTCTATGTCTCTCTGTGTAACTCGTTGGTTATTACTGCATTGTCGGAACAAAAGGCACAAGCATTTCGCTACACTCGCACTAACATCTGCTAACCATGTGTATGTGACAAATAACATTTGATTTGATTTGATATTTGCATAAATCACAATGCATTTCAAAGGCCATAGACCTGAATGGGGAAACCTTGCCACGTAACTAGTCTTCAACCGTTTAAGCTGGAAACTCCATTGAAACTTTAAAACATGCAGACCGGTCTGGAATGGTGTACTTGTATATAGCTTCTTTTATACCATTTATACTTTTTGAACTATAACCATTTTAAATGTACATAAAAGCTACATAGGTTTGAATGGGTAGTATTTTAATTCACTACTTATCTTGAACCATTAAAGCTACCAAAACTAAAATTACTTTAAAATGCGCAGACTGGCACTGGTACACTATTGTGGCTTGAAAAATAATGGTTATTCTACGTATACTTTTCAACCATATTTGCATAAATCCAACTGTATTTCAGGTGCCATAGACTTGAATGGAACAAATTCCGGTCTTCAATCGTTTTAGCTACAAAATGGCCTTCAAACTTTCAAACGTGCAGACTGGTTGGTGGGTGCTGAGCAATGTTCGTTCAAATTTTTTCCGTCAGTAAGCAAATTCCAGGTCTGCTGATTGCAAACTTGAACGTTGTGAAAATTCTGTGCAGCTTCTGTTTACACTGAGGCTGTACCTGCTTTAAGTTACAGTTATAACAGTGGCCAAGTAGGCTACTGTAGCTATTTGATCATAATGTAGGACTACCAGAGTGGCCTACCATCAAAAACAATGGAGAAAATGCTTCCCATAACATTTTAACATGGAAATAGCTGTTCTATCATTCAGCCTACAGTAGCAGCCAATGTGTGGCCTACATTTCATGAGACTTTTGGGGGAGAAAACACGCAGGGCTTGATATTAACCTGTTTATCCACTTGTTAATCAGACAAGGAGCTGACTGCAAATGTGTTGTTTGATGCAAGAAACCACTTTACAAAATAAAATGCATTATTGTTCCCATACCATTATTACAGAGAATAAGATCAATTATGCTACCCTCTGCCTACGGTCTACTTAGTTCATTCAAGACCGTCTCAAAATACAACACTTCCCCTTTAAGACAGAAAAAAAGCTATTTTCAAAGATGGCTAGAAATGCACATATTTTGTGCTCTTGTAGGAAGCAACCACTCCCCCATTGTTGACCAGAAATTAGCTATAACTGAGCTAATAACTCACTAACTAGCAAAGAATATGATCAAATGTGCTTAGGTCGCTACATGCAGCTTTCGATTTGATCTCAAAACAAGTGGTTCTACTCACAACCGCTCATACTGTAAACACAGTCCAGTTCAAAGTGAATGGCACAGATCCATATATGGTAATGGCTATTTGCATGTAGGTCTACTGCAGCTCTGATTGGTTATGGTGCACCAGTCTGTGTAGAGTATGGGCATGAGTCATGCCTGTCAATGCAATAGAATCCTTATCCAATGCGCTCTGCCTACAAGAAAATCCCTTGCACAGTTAGCTTTGCCTACAAAGTGAAACAAATGTTTTGTTTCGATATGTATCATTGAAAGTGGCTAATATTGCATTGACTGGATCACAATTCCCACAGTTGAGAGAAACGTTGATAGTGTTAACTAAAGGGGAAAACTCTAGAAAGTTGACTGAAGTTCAATCTCGTGCTTCTCTGCGTGGGCTGATATTTCTTCTTCGTGGCAGTCCGAGGGGAGCTGGGCAACCGCACACGAACGCAGGTTAAAAGGGTACATTGTTTCTGAGTGAGGTTCAGTTTCTTGTGGAGGAAGAGAGGGCAGGGTGTAACTATAGCAACTCACCGCTGAGCCATGTAGCGTCGGGGTCGTGCACGTGAAAATCTCCTCCGAAGATGTCCTCGATGGTGACTTTCTTCTTGAGGGCAAGGCTATCATCTGCAACTACCAGTGGAATATATCAAGAGAACAAAACAATGGAAGAAGACATAATTAATGAGTTACAGCAATATGATAATGTTAAGGTTCAATTCTCATTCACCTGACTTACCTGTAACTAAGAAAGTGATCTGGCCCTCTTTATTATCTGGTTGCTGTCAGTCAGACAGTACTCTGACATAGTCATACGTTTACAGTCTTCCTTTGTGACTTCAGCAGCCTTCAGCTGCAGGGAAGTGCATTTTCCATTTCCAAAAAACGTTTATATTTTACTTCTCCTGCCACAAGTTGTCTGAGCGGTCATAAAACCAGACCAGGAAACGTCTGGCAGAGTCGGACTATCACGTGTATTTTCTGTCTCTGGAGATTGTAGGACTTCCAGCAGCAGTTCCCAACTCACAGACGCAGCAATTACGGAGAGGTTACAAAGGAGAAATAGACACTTGGCCCAGGGTAACTCTCTATTGATCCACCAGCATCGATTCACTGCAGCCTGGACAGTTTTTCAAGCAGCCATAACTCCCTCTACCCCCAGCTACACAATCCCTTCTGCAGTTGACAGCAAAACTGCAGACCAGACAGGGTGGACAACAGAGGTAAAAGGTTGAATTATATAGAGATGGTGGTGTGTGTGCCTTTCAACCTCATATGCCCACGGTCTGGGAGCCAATACAGTCAGTGCCTTTGCAAGTCTATACATTTACACGTTCTCTTCATCTTTGGTAAATGACTATGGCGAGGGATTCATTCCCAACATGTGGAAAACAGCAGCTCTGCTGCACTGCCAATTATACAAATGACTAGAGCTATTACTGCATAATAATTTCCATTAAACGACACTGAATGGCGTTATACATTAAATCCCCATTACCTTGCGAGAGGATGACCTCACCTCGTCTCTCTGAAAAACCAATACGCAATCTCCAAGCTGACACATTACCATCAACTTCTCTACTCCTGGCTGTCTATGAATGACTGGGCTTATGAAATGAAATGACCCACTGGGCTGTCTGCTAGCAAGGCCAATTGTAATCCCTCTCAATCTAAGTAGAAGTTTTCATTTGGCGGCCTGACTCCGGTATAAGTATGTCTTGATTTAAAGGGGCAATCTGAAGTTGCTACATCTATTTTGGGACTTATAAATTCATGATATGTACCCGTTGATTCCTGAAGAATATAACTGATAAATGTCTCGTGAGCTTAGTTCAACTGTCGTACCCCACCAGAACCCAAAATATAAGCTTGTTTATTACAATGTTTTTAAACTAAGTAAATGTGAACAAACACTGCATAGCCTGAAAACATAGTCAAAACTATCATGTTGATATCATGGATGGTCAGTCCTTGCATACCTCGGTCTATGAATTTGAGTGGTTATATTTCTCCAGACCCATCCTGCAGCTTTTTAGCGAAACAGTGTCTGGGAGACGGAATTATACAACATTTATTTGGGAAGTGATAATGTGTCTGCAGTGTTACGTATTTGATGGTGTGTGTGGTGTAATCTAGCCGATTGTAATGGGCGTTTCTATGTGTGTTTCTATTATAATATAGCTGAGTGTGTTTGTGTTATTACAGATTTAAAATCTTCATTTGATCACCCTGTTGCAGGAAAACGTTCCTGTGATGCAGAAAATAATGAACTTGCATTTTAGGTTTAAAAAGACTTCTGAAGTTTGTCATTTCCACTTTGAAATGTCAGACTTTTATTTTGAAAAATGTGCCAGCCCCTACAAAATGTCAATTAATTATAATCCACATAATAATTCACATTTCCTGTTGCTGCAGTGTTATTTTCCTACTGTAGCAAACTGGCTCAAATTAAGATCCTACATCTGTAGGATATGGTGTGGTGTTTGTAGTGTCCAGTAGCTAAGTGTTAAAGTGTATGCAGATTTATGTGTTACGTACTTGGGGTGAGCACGATGACAGCGGTGACGATCAGAGACAAGATGATGCAGATGACCAGCAGGGCGATGACTATCCCCTTCCAGTTCCTCTGTGGAGGGGCACTGCCCACCAGCTCCTGCAACACAAACAAGCACACATTAAAGTTAATTGGGGTCAATTGGGAGAAAAGGAGGAGAGGCACTGACTACTTGTGTTACTACTGCAGTACTCCTGTGATAGGCTCTCAGCCACACAGCTGTTGAAAGAAACTAGTGGGAATCTAAGTGGCAGAATAAACTCTGAAGGTGGAAATGACAGGAAAAAACAAGAATAAGTTGAAGACAGTTCCTTATGTTAGCGTGTACCGCATTGGGAGATCCAGATAACCTGAGCACATCCTCAAAGTATTTCACCCGAGGCTTCTGCATCACCTTTACCGTAATACGCCTTGCCTCTCCTACAGGCAACGCCAAACAGAGGCTAGATGGTCTATATATGAAACCCTATTACTCTAAACACATACAGTCAAATCCAAGTGACATACAAAACTTAACTATACCCCTATGGTGTAGGTTGAGGCAGATAATTCACCGCACGGTTACACCATCTCATTTGCACATGTAAAAAGCCCAGCATGATATTACACACCCTATTCATTGATAGTTGTGGTAAAGCAAAATGGAGATTGGTTCATGAGACAAGTGTGAGTGTCCTATAGGTGAATCAGACTATCTGTTGGATTGCTACTATATCTGTTGGTATCCAAGGTTGATTCTAGCCTAGTTTCAGTTCTGAAAGTGTTTTAACCAATTCCTCTGACTATCAAGGCATGACAACAGAGTTGGCTAAAGTACAGATATCACAGAGATCTGGAAGTAGGCTAGACGTATTGATGCAGAGAGCCAGTACTCTTGGACCCTGTACAGCGTCTCATCGTTAAGGTCTGTGTCTCTCTCCCCTCCACTGAGCTCTGAGCAGTGGCTGGAGCATAGCGTGTCACTGTGGGCAGATAGAGATCAGGCTTAATTAGGAACAATGCAATCAACAGATCTGGATCAATATGGATCAGTGTTGCTCTGCATCTTTCTGTATGAGGCCATGGTGGTGGTAGTGACTCATGCATGCGTGTGTGTGTGTTAGGGTTGTCATGGTAAAAGCATCAAGATACTACGATACCAGATTTACCTTGGCAGAAAAAAAGAACACGAAGCAGACCATATTCTATGGTTCTTAAAACCTTTATGTAAAATATTGTGTGCTATAGCTTGCAAAATATACAAATGTGATTCTGAGTGACATCATAAGGATGTTTTTTACAACATTAGGACTGTTTTGCTCAAGAAATTAAAAGGCAATTCTGCCATTTGTCAACGTCATATTCAGCCTCTCCATGAAACCAGTGTCTACATAATCTCAGCAAAAAAAGAAACGTCCCTTTTTCAGGACCCTGTCTTTCAAAGATCATTCGTAAAAACCCAAATAACTTCACAGATCTTCGTTGTAAAGGGTTTAAACACTGTTTCCCATGCTTGTTCAATGAACCATAAACAATTATTGAATATGCACCTGTGGAACGGTCCTTAAGACACTAAAAGCTTACAGATGGTAGGCAATTAAGGTCACAGTTATGAAAACTTAGGACACTAAAGAGACCTTTCTACTGACAGGATGGCAACAACAACTGCCCGAGTTACACCAGGAATGCACAATCCCTCCATCAGTGCTCAGACTGTTTCTCAATAGGCCGAGAGAGGCTGGACTGAGGGCTTGTAGGCCTGTTGTAAGGCAGGTCCTCACCAGACATCACTGGCAACAACGTCGCCTATGGGCACAAACCCACCGTCGCTAGACCAGACAGGACTGGCAAAAAGTACTCTTCACTGACGAGTCGCGGTTTTGTCTCACCAGGGGTGTCAACATCTGACTACAGACCGATCTGTTATTGCAATTTATCATCTATGACATTTCAGATTAAGATATGATATTTTTTAATGAAGTGCACATGTAGCGAAAACATTTAACTTTAGGTAAGTAAACAATATTTTTCTTCAGGGTAGCTTTATTGGATCTTAACTTCTTCCAGTGTGAAGTAATTGATAGCTTGGTAAACTATTTTCAGAGTAGCTTCCCACAAAACACTGACAGTGATTTTCAAACCCTGCAACAAGTTTCTCGCCCAATGGAGGGTATTTTCTTGCTCCCCCGCGTCACTGTGAATGTCATACAGTTTGAAAATCACAGTTTAAAAAAAATGTTTTAACTTTTAATGATGTCATCGGGTAGAACTTTTTAACAAAATATTTTTTTTCTATAAAACTTAGAAATGCGAAATCTCACATATGTTGACAATGGTAATGTACTGGAGATAATGAAAATGAGGTTGAAAAGTGGTGGAGTTGCCCTTTAAATCTGCTCCTTGTTTTGTTTCCTTGCCACGATACTTCTTCGTATCGCGATACTGGTGGCAACCCTAGTGTGTATGTGTGTTTGCATGTGTGTAACAGCAGCAGTTTCTTATATTATTGTTTCTGCAGAGGCATCTCCCACATATTAAACTGATAGTGAGATAAGGCTGGAGACTGAGACAGAGGAAATGAATCTGCCTGTGTTATCACCTTCTAATGGAAATTCTCCAACTGTGGATTCATCAGGAAATCACTGTCTGCTGCCCTCTGACCTCCGCAAGGAATAAACAAATGAATAGTATGGTCTGCAGATCAAATGTACAGATCAAGTCCCATAGATATCTACAGTACACTGCAAAGGTTAAGGTGAGAATTTATTACAACCAGTCAATCGTCCATTTTGAACACTCAAAGACTTTTGCACACTTTGAAGACAACCTTTGAGAGCCTGGCATCACTGATCCTAACATCGCTGAGCCTCTCACATTAAATGACTGTCTTTACTGTAGTTTTTTGTCTTGCCAACGCTGTGGTGCGCCGTCGTGCACACTAAACGATGTGGCACACACTACAAGATTCTTTACTTGGTCGCAAAAAAAACATTATGTGATTAGATTGGTAACGCAGCTAGAATAAGCTGTGACTCACAGCAGCCTCAAACGTTTTCAGTCAGACATTCACACCTGTCATACAGAGTTCAAATATCTAGCCAACATTTTGAATTGAATAACATTGCTTGGGAACTTCTGAGCTGTTATGATTTGACACTTTGGCTTTGGTTAAAGGCAAGTACAAATTGCATACTGGTAGTAGTCATCGCTCCTTCTCGAGAGTCTACACATTCTGGGTGAAGCGAAACAACGTTGTCTCACTGGCTTCTTCTCTGGCGAGCTGTCTTTGTTTTTTGCTGATCACCGTTCTCAAAACTTGACGTTGCACACAACGAGAGCATTGTCTATTTCGTGCCGATCAAATCAAACATGTTTGAAAATATCGGGATGCCTGGGTCTGCTCAAATACGGGATCGGTAGCCCTCAGAGTGCGTCTCTGACTCGCTCACATTAAACGAGCATCGGTGACGGCCACTCGCCCCGAGTAGGCAATGGCATGGGGATTTTGTCTTCAATATCAAAAACCTGTCTAGGACAAGTTTGTATTGTGTAGTGTACTCCAGGCTTTAGAGGAGACTGGTAGCCTAGCTTTAAGAGCTTTGGGCCAGTTACCGAAAGGTTGCTAGTTCGATTCCCTGAGCCAATTTAGTGAACAATCTGTCGATGTGCCCTTGAGCAAGGCACGTAACCCTAATTTCTCTGGTAAGTCGCTCAGGATAAGAGCATCTGCTAAATGACTCATATTTAAAATGTTATGGCTCAGTGATAATAGAACCTACAGCAGAAGCAACATCCCACTGGGCACACACTGGTTGAATCAACATTGGATCCACGTCATTTCAATGAAATTACATTTAACCAATGTTAAATTGACCTCTGTTGCCGGAGGGATATCCAATTACATTCTATTCTAACCGAGGAGCTGGGAAAATCTTTGCTCAGCAGAACCATACTAGCCATCTTGATGCCAGTCTAAATAGCCCTTGTGAATATTCAATCTCTCCAGGCTGTAGGCTTTTTCACCCTTTTGCCTCCTCTCTAGTCTCCTGCTCCCTTCTCCTCCTCTCTAGTCTCCTGCTCCCTTCTCCTCTCTAGTCTCCTGCTCCCTTCTCCTCCTCTCTAGTCTCCTGCTCCCTTCTCCTCCTCTCTAGTCTCCTGCTCCCTTCTCCTTCTCTCTAGTCTCCTGCTCCCTTCTCCTCCTCTCTAGTCTCCTGCTCCCTTCTCCTCCTCTCTAGTCTCCTGCTCCCTTCTCCTCCTCTCTAGTCTCCTGCTCCCTTCTCCTCCTCTCTAGTCTCCTGCTCCCTTCTCCTCCTCTCTAGTCTCCTGCTCCCTTCTCCTCCTCTCTAGTCTCCTGCTCCCTTCTCCTCCTCTCTAGTCTCCTGCTCCCTTCTCCTCCTCTCTAGTCTCCTGCTCCCTTCTCCTCCTCTCTAGTCTCCTGCTCCCTTCTCCTCCTCTCTAGTCTCCTGCTCCCTTCTCCTCCTCTCCAGTCTACTCCTTCTGTTTACCTCATCAACATGCTTACAGCAGGGCTGTTCAACACGAGTCCAAGGAGGCCAGTATGAGCCCCGGAGAAGTAAACAAAATTGGGAATATTTCAGAAACATCCTACACCTTACTTCCTGATGGAAATATATATCTTTATACATACTGCCAACACTAAATCACCTTTTAACAAGAGCGACTCTTTATCTTCTATATATTTCTCTTCCATTTGGTTTGTCTGTATATCTCAGTTCTTGTTGCAACCTGTGTGTCAGCCAACAGGTCCTCAGTTCACCGTTTCACCAACACCTGCCAGCTGCTGTTGTCATCTGAAACACCTACCCGGTTACTGCTAGTCATTACCATCCATATCTCATCCTCTAGCAACAATAGAACAAACACTGCTGTGACAATATGTGAATTTAGGCACACTGCCTCCACACAAAACGTACCAGGTTGTTGGTGTATGTAGCCTGCAGACACAGTACCGGTCCTGAATACAAATGATGTGTTGCGTGTTCATACTCCTTTAATGCACTGAATGAGTCGAACTGAGGGCAACAACAAAAAGACATTGCCATGTATAAAACATGTAGTCTGATCTGCATGAATTCATTACATTAGGTTGTACAGTATTCTTATGGTGTTCTTCAGCAACTCAACAAAGGGACGATTTTGAGCCAACAAATACTAACTCTACTGAAGTTGATTAAAAAAATGATGTAGGCCTACAAAGACCTTCATTGGCACCAATAACCATCTCACTACAGGAAAACAGACAGTGGCCAAAAAAAACCTCCTACAGATGTTCTTTCTGTCCTATCTGCTAACAAGCTATACGCTCCAGCGCTACATTACAAAAATTGGCTTTCACTCATGCACCCTCACCAAGAGGGGGGTTGAGCCCACAAAGAGTCAAGAATACTTCCTTTGAATGCAAGAGAAAGTGCAGAACTCTTGAGTGAGCTTCTTTGGGCACGGCATGGGAATTCTCATCCATTAGGCAGAGCTGGTGTATTAGCCAGCACGCACTGGGTTTGACAACAATAAGAGGCTCCATCAATAAATGAGGACCAGAGCCATTTTCACCCCTGCTGTTTTTAGCAGACATACACCACACCAAAACAAAGCACGCCAGCGTAGTCCATCACTCGCTCTCTGTTTCTCTCTCTCTCTCTCTCAATCAAAAAGAATGGAAAGTCACAAGAGGGAAAACAACAGATTTTCTTTCCATCACTTTGCCATTCTTCATTCTATTTTCAGGTGTGTGTGCTAAAGTATAAGATTGTGTATCCACCTCACTCTGGATCTCCATCTCTTGCCTAATTCAGACAGAATTGACGGTATGTTTCAGGTTCATATTGTCACGTGTACAAGAAAGGTGTAATGCCTTTCTTGCAAGCTCTTTCCAAACAATGCAGTAATCAATATCCGTAGTATTATAAGATAAATAAAATAAAGTAGAACAAGAACACATGAGAAATAGAAGTAATAAGAACAAGAGAAAGTAAGCTTGCTACAGTTGAAGTGGGAATTTTTACATACACTTAGGTTGGAGTCATTAAAACTCGTTTTTCAACCACTCCACAAATGTCTTGTTAATAAACTATAGTTTTGGAAAGTTGGTTAGGACATCTACTTTGTGCATGACACAAGTTATTTCTCCAACAATTGTTTACAGCCAGATTATTTCACTTATAATTCACTGTATCACAATTCCAGTGGGTCAGAAGTCTGCATAAAATAAGCTTAGAAAATCCCAGAAAATTATGTCATGTCTTTAGAAGCTTCTGATAGGCTAATTGACATAATTTGAGTCAATTGGAGGTGTACCTGTGGATGTATTTCAAGGCCTACCTTCAAACCCAGTGCCTCTTTGCTTGAGATCATGGGAATGCAATTTCCAAATGCCTGAAGGTACCACGTTCATCTGTACAAACAATAGTGCGCACGTATTAACACCATGGGACCACGCAGCCGTCATACCACTCAGGAAGGAAACGCGTTCTGTCTCCTAGGGATGAACGCGGAAATCAATCCCAGAACAACAGCAGAGGACCTTGTGAAGATGCTGGAGGAAACCGGTACAAAAGCATCTATAGCCACAGTAAAACGAGTCCTATATCGACATAACCTGAAAGGCCGCTCAGCAAGAAGAAGCCACTGCTCCAAAACCGGCATAAAAAAGCCAGACTACGGTTTGTAACTGCACATGGGGACAAAGATACTTTTTGGAGAAATGTCCTCTGGTCTGATGAAACAAAAATAGAACTGTTTGGCCATAATGACCATCGTTATGTTTGGAGGGAAAAGGGGGAGGCCTGCAAGCCGAAGAACATCATCCCAACCGTGAAGCACGGGGCTGGCAACATCATGTTGTGGGGGTGCTTTTCTGCAGAAGGGCCTGGCCGCACTTCACAAAATTGATGTCATCATGAGAAAGGAAAATTGTGCGGATATATTGAAGCAACATCTCAAGACATCAGTCAGGAAGTTAATTTGCTTGGTCCCAAATGAGTTTTCCAAATGGACAATGACCCCAAGCATACTTCCAAAGTTGTGGACAACAAAGTTAAGATATTGGAGTGGTCATCACAAACCCCTGACCACAATCCTATAGAAAATTTGTGGGCAGAGCTGAAAAAGCGTGTGCGAGCAAAGAGGCCTACAAACCTGACTCAGTTACACCAGCTCTGTCAGGAGGAATGGGCCAAAATTCATCCAACTTATTGTGGGAAGCCAAGTTAACTTGACCCAAGTTAAACAATTTAAAGGCAATGCTACCAAATAATAATTGAGTGTATGTAAACTTCTGATCCACTGGGAATGTGATGAAAGAAATAAAAGCTGAAATAAATTATTCTCTCTACTATTATTCTGATATTTCACATTCTTAAAATAAAGTGGTGATCGTAACTGACCTAAGACATGACATATCTACTAGGATTAAATGTCAGGAATTGTGACAAATTTAGTTTAAATGTATTTCGCTAAGGTGTATGTAAACTTCCGACTTCAACTGTATATACAGGGGCAGTTCCAGGGTCAGCGCCAATACCATATTTACAATGTGCAGGGATACTGGGGTGGTAGAGGTAGACATGTATAGAGGTAAGGTGACTAGGCATCAGGATATATGATAAATGGAGCAGCAGCAGCATATATGATGATTGTACGTGAGTGTGCGTGTGTGTGTATGTGTGTGTGTGTGTATGTAGAGTCAGTATGAATGTGTGTGTGTTTTGTGTGTGTGAGCCAATTTAAGTCTTTGTGTAGAGTCCTGTGACTGTGCATTTAATAAGTAAAATAAAAGGGTCAGATGCAGATAGTCCATGCAGCCATTTCATAAGTTATTTAGCAGTCTTAAAGCTTAGGGATAGAAACTGTTCAGGAGCCTGTTGGTGTCAAACTTGTTACTCCGGTACCACAGAAAGATCAGTCTATGGCTTGGATGGCTGGGCTATTTGACAATGTTTCGGACGTTCCTTTCACACCACCTGATATAGAGGTCCTGGATGGCAAGGAAGCTCGGTCCCAATGATATACTGAGATGTCCGCACCCCATATGTAGCGCCATGTGATCGAGGGTGGTGCAGTTGCCATTTCAAGCAGTGATGCAGCCAGTCAAGATGCTCTCAATGGCGGAGTTGTATAGCTTTCTCCTCCCTGTAGACTGTCTCATCATCATGGGTGATCAGATCTACCACCGTCGTGTCGTCAGCAAACTTGATAATGGTGTTGTAGTCGTGCATGGCCACGCAGTCGTGGGTGAACAGGGAGTACAGGTGGGGAACTAAGCACACACCCCTGTTGGGCCACCGTGTTGAGGGTCAACGTGGCAGAGGTGATGTTGCCTACCCTCACCACCTGGGGTTAGCCGGTCAAGAAGTCCAGGATCCATTTGCAGAGGGAGGTGTTCAGTCCCAGAGTCCCTAACTTGGTGACAAGCTTGGAGGGGACTGTGGTGTTGAACGCTGAGCTGAGGTCAATGAACAGCATTCTCACAACGGTATTTCTCTTATCTAGGTGGGTGATGGCAGTGCAGAGTGCAATTAAGATTGTGTTGTCTATGGATCTGTTGGGGCGGTATGCAAATTAGGGAGGGTCTAGTGTGTCTGGGATGGTGGAGTTAATGTGTGCCATAACCAGCCTCTCAAAGCTTCATGATTACATATGTGAGTGCTACAGGGCGGTAGTCATTATGGCACGAAGCCTTAGAGGTCTTGGGAACAGGAATGATGGTGGTCAGCTTGAGACGTGGGGATTACAGACTGGGAGAGGTTGCAAATGACCATGAATATGCCTGTCAACTGTTCTGCGTCTGCTCTGAGAACATGCCCTGGAATACAGGCCGGCCCCGCCGCCTTCCAAGTGTTGACCAGAATAAAAACCTTACTCATGTGAGGGAAATGTTATGTTTATGTATTAAATAAATGCTACAAACTATCAGATCAATGCTACTTTCTAATAACTTATTAGAAAGGTTCATGCAGGTGACTGACTGATCGTGTATGGAGGAATTCTCACTATCACTGTTCCTCAACTTGGCAGTACGCCCAGAATATTGCTATGGGAACAACCAAGGTATCTCAGTTTCAATGTCTCAACTTGGAGAGAGAGAAAAACCTGGTGAGCTATTGGTCAGTCATGTGCGAGCCACCGGTAGTGATTAATTAATTATGCTAAATCATGCAAATATAACTTGTCTGTGTATAGCCGTACATAAGACAACTGCTGGGACTGCCACAGCAGAGCTCCTGACTGATGTGTACTGTGGCGCATTGAGTTGGTTTGAACCTCTCCAGTGCTGACAAATAAAGGAGGATTTATTTAAGATTGACTTTGAGTGTCCCTGTGTAAGAATTTCCACGACACACATCGACCTCGGAGAGCATGAACACCCAGACCCCTGTGTCCTCTTGCATGGCTTGGTGTTGTTTTCATCTAAGTGTGCATAAAATGCATTGAGTTTGTCTGGTTGAGAGGCACCTTCCTTTGTAATCTGTAATGGACTGTTGCCACATGCGGTAGGCATCGGAGCCTTTGTATTTTGAAAAGAGTAGAATAGCATATATTGAGTTGAATTGTGTTACTTGTCTGTGCAGTTTATAGGCTACATGGCTATGCCATGCACATGAAATCAATCATTTGTTATTTTGACATGTACATTCCCCTGCCCTGATCACAGTCAACACATAGTTAGAATATAATGGAATATTAAAGAATAAAATATAAATCATATTTTTCCATCACAACTTGAGTGTCGTGAGAATGCGTTGAACTGCTGTAATATAGCAAAAAAAGTGGTGCTTGAATGTGCTTTCGAAATCTTACAATCTTCTCTTTCTGATCATGTAAATAACTTCGAAATCTGACCTGGATGATTTGAAGAAAAAAAATAACGCTTTTCTTAAACGCTTTTCTCTCTCCACTTTGATTCAATACCATTGTACATTGATAGCCTGCTAGCAAACTTCCTTGCCAACTGAAGTTTAAAAGTAGCAGCAGACAGTTATCTAAATAGTACTAATCACAGTAAAATATGCTCAACATAAACATCCAAGAAGATACTGCAGCCTACAGCTTTTGTAACTGCAGGAGAACAGGAATAAGTGAAGTGGCTTGCATAGTTGCGCACGGGCTCATCATATGTGTAGCTGAAGAAGCTCATTCATATTATCCCATCATTTGTTGGCTAAATATTAGGCCTTTTGCAACTGCAGAAGAATGAATCATCACCAGCCAATGTGATCACACCATCACATGCTTTCTCTCCTTTTGAACTTCCCACCAGTTATTGTGGTTGAAGACAGACTACTAGCAGTTTGAAGTTAGAAATGTATGCATATTAACCCATTATTTATTAGCTAAATATAAGGGCCTTTAAATATTTACCTGTTGAAGTAAGAAAAAAAATGAAATGGCAGATCTGTGTGTGTTCCCCCAGGCTAAATGCTAAAGCATTTCAGTGACAATGGACAAGAACAGCTCAAGGACAGGACTACATACACTTACATGAAGATACAAAATACAGTAAAAGCATTTATTTAAAGCTTTGCGATTGACAAAGACAATTTTGATGTTGGACAACAACAGAATGTTCATGATTTTGCCGTGTCTTTGGCTATGCCGGATTAAGTGATATGACATGGTATTCTATAAAATAATTTCTCCGTAATTAATATTACCTGATTGAGCTAATCATGTAAATGTAATGAACTAGAGAGTCGTGGCACCACAAAATAATATTTATAGAGCTGTTATCTTCCGAATAAACTCTTAAAGACCTAGTAATATTTTACATCAATAGCAGTCAATATTAATCGTCATCTTAATTCAGTCTCATCTGAAAGTTGTAAATTCTTAGTCTGCATGAACCCTGGCTAACAAGTTGAATCAGCAATACAAAATTTGGTTTAATTATTTATTTACAAAATACCTAACTAATCACACAGAACTACACATACACAGAATTAAATCATAACTTGATTACAAATTACGTCGTAATGGAAAAAGTCCCTAGCGGGCGGAACAGATATGATAGCTTGTTACAGAAAAGAAAAGGGACTGGGTGAAAGTGAAAGAGCGGGAAGACTGAGGGAAAAAGGGTGAAGCTGTGCTATCGTAAATACAGTATCTTATGCATTCTAAATTACCGCCCATTTGGAAAAGGAAAATTAAATAAATATTTACTCTGAGCTGCGCTTCGGTAGGTTGGTGGTACATGGAAGGCCGTGTTGTCCAACTGAGTTCTTTGTCCTTTGAAGAATGTCTCTGCTGGTAAATTGAATACGTTGTAGTAACGTAGTTGTGTGGTAGACGGGATACTCTGTCTGTTCCCTCTTAACCCCTGTTTGCAGCGGCTGTTGCTAACTCAACGGCTAGGAGGTATCACTTTTGTAGTGAATAAGAGTTCAAAGTTCATACCATTCGCAACCAAAGCTCACGCTGATGTTGGCTTCGTTCTGTAGTTATTAGCTGAACCATTCTGACATCAGACCACCGTCCTCACGTCCTCGGAACCGGAGGTTATATTGTTGTCAAGGGCTTATATAGGAAGGGAGAGGAGGGCGTGTTTGAAAGGTTTTCTAGCCCATGTCCCTTCACAGGAGCGAGCCACTGATTGAGCAGAGCCCTATCTTATGAAAACCCAAATCTCACATTTTAGAAGCTAAAATCACATTTCATCCCATCAAGAATAATTTCATATTCAAACATTTAAATTGAACAAAAATTCCATGTGAATCCGATAACTCTGATGTGTAGACTTTCCACTTTAGAGTTTATGTCCCAGATGACAACCGAACTGACATCATATTCATTAAGTACCACCGCATATGTTCAATTGGTCGCATTACCAGAATATAGTTCATTTCCCCCCACCTTCTGATGTTCCCAGAATCTCTATGTTAACCAAGGGTTTTGCAAATGTAACATCAGTAGGGTAGAGAGAGAAAAAGGGGGGAAGGGGTATTTATGACTGTCATAAACCTACCCCCAGGCCAACGTCATGACAATTTAATGCGTGCCAAAGCCGGTAAGATGAAAGGCGAAATTTAACACTGAGGCGTTAGCGGGACTTTTAAACATAATACTGCATTTATGACTACCTCGGTTCGCGAGTAAAAGCACAGGTGTTGTTACGGGAAATACCTTTCAGATATAAAGGCGGTAAAAAGTTGATGGCATGGTAAAATTGATGGCTTTTCGTCTGTGTATGAATGGGACATTTCTCTCTCCATCTCGATGTCCCTATGTCTCTCTAGCTGTCTCCCTGCTTTTCCCGCTCTCTTTGCTGAAGTGTCAAAATGGATCTTTTCTCATCTCTGAGCACCCGGTTTCCACGGTAACAAAGAGAGTCCTGGGCTGTTTTAAACACGTAAAAGACACACCCTCGCCACGGCCATCTTTGCCATCGGTCCAAATAATTAGCCAAGCAAGGGAAGTTGGCAACGTAAGCCCCTCAACCCTTGTTTGTGATTGAGTGTGCAAGTGTACAATTCTGTTCACTCTGGGGCCTGAAACATCCCATAATTCAATTTGGAATGATTGTACATCCGCTAAGAAAAGTCAGCCAAAACTTAGAACCAACATTAATAAGAAGAAGTCAACATACAAGTGTAAGTAAAAACGAATGTAAATAAGTTAGAAATTGTGCTGCTAACGCACTTGATGGCACAAACACATATCATCAAAGTAATTATGTTTTTCTTTGTTTAGCTTTTGGAAATGTTAGCTAGAGCATACAACTTTCCCTGACATCACACTTACACATTGTCATTTTTGATTTACCTGATATTGTCGGATGCTAGTATTCAATGTCTGCGGATGTGTTGTCTTCTTGCCAAGATATGCAATGCAATCACAATTGACTGTAGCGTATATAAAGCACACACAACAGCTACCGGTGGTTCCACGATGACTGAAAACACAACCTTGGGACGAATTAGTGACACATTTCCGGGCAAGGGCGGTCCATTTAAAATTCATTCATTCATCCCTCACCCTGCAAGTGTCAACTCATCATACGTCACCACTTCATTTGAGGGCTGAGGGGAGAGGGTTTTTCTTTTACGTGTTTGGAATGCAGCCCTGGAAGTCTGAAGAGCAGAAAAAGTGTGGGGGTGCCATTACTGACAGGTGGATAGGGAGCAGATACATATGGAGTTCATGAAAATGATTGGTGAGTGGAGAGTCAAGGGTCTGAAATAAAGGAATACACACTTGAACAAGTGATGAGAAATACAGGAGTGCACACTTGAACAGGTGACCAGAAATACAGTGCACACTTGAACAGGTGACCAGAAATACAGTACACACTTGAACAGGTGACCAGAAATGCAGTACACACTTGAACAGGTGACCATGCAGTTCAAGATAGATTAGCCTGGTATTCGTCTGACACCTGTCACATGATCTATCATTCAAATGTCACATAGCCATAACCTGATAGGGGTCAAGAGGGGTCAAGCCCTGCCCTGTGAGTGGCTGGGCACTGACTGATTGGGGTTAACTTCTCCCCTGAAACACCATCATCAAGAATTTCATGGGCATTAACTAGTGAGATTAAGAATGCATGCCAGCCCAGCAGGGTATTTAGTAGGGTTTGAACGAGGGCACCTGTCTGAGGCTAGTGTGCCACTGCCCGCTGCTCTATTCGGAAACTTGGACCCTTCTGTCCTCCTGCCGTCAATCGAGGTCTGAATAGGACAAATTAAGTCTATTGTCTGACGATAATGGGCACCAACTGCTCTTTGAATCAGATACCTGCTGTGGACATTATGATAAAAGGGTCAACTGTGATGGGAGGGTTTAACATTTATGGTGAAAGATAGGTAGGCCTACAAATCAACATGTACCCACTCCATACTGTACTCTGCCATGGCATAACACATTTGATAGCTTAAGAAAAGTACCGGCACACATACTGTATACTTCAGAAGAGAAAATGTGCTAAGGTTCACTGAAGGGGGTTCACTGAAGTGACTCATACCATTGTATTTCAACACAATGGTAAAATACTTAGGACTAAAACAAGTGCTTTGTGTTGTCCTCCATTAGACTCCAGCCAAAACCTATTCAATTATTCATACCTCAGCCTTTTATTCCTTTCTGTGATTTTTCTTTTGGAATTAATTATTTAATATCTATCTTCACCTAAAGAATGTTCTGTTCTGCTACAGTGATTGCTGTGGTAACCTCCTCCTACATTGGAATGGGAAATTCTTTGTCACATCCTGATCGGTTTCACCTGTCTTTGTGCTTGTCTCCACCCCCCTCCAGGTGTCGCCCATCTTCCCCTGAGCATTTATATCTGTTGTAAGAATATGTCGAAGATAAATACACATTGCAGAGAACGAGAGGACTAGAATTAACGTGTGTTTTCTGTAATAGATAATTATTTATCAATGGGTCAGAGACATGGGAGGAATTTGTCTGTACAGTGATTCTGAAATAGGACACTTGTTATTTTCCCATTGGCCCAGTTATACAGCAAGGACTTCTAATTGGTCAACCACTAGCTAGGCCTGGGTTATAAAACGACATTCTGTCCCTTTGTTCTGTGGAGAAAACCACAGGAGAGAATCTCTGAGGACAGGGGAGAACGACCATCTGCCTCACCGTATGATATGTCGTCTTCGAATAAACCTATTTTCGTCCCCCTGATTTGCTTTGGGGTCTTTGTTATTAAAGAATAACATCAACTGCTAACACTGTTTTCTTTGTTTGTCTGTTGCCAGGTAGTCTTGTCTTGTCAGCTCTTACCAGGGTGTTTTCCCATTTTCCTGTGTTTGTTTGTTTCCTAGTTTTCCCGGTTCTGACCATTCTGCCTGCCCTGACCCCGAGCCTGCCTGCCTTCCTGTACCTGTCTGACTCTGACCTGATTGCGAACCTCTGACTGCCCTGATCCCGAGCCTGCCTGCCATCCTGTACCTGTCTGACTCTGACCTGATTGCGAACCTCTGCCTGCCCTGACCCCGAGCCTGCCTTCCATCCTGTACCTGCCTGACTCTGACGTGTTTACGAACATCGGCCTGCCCTCGACCTGCCCTTTGCGCCGTGTTATAATACATGATTGAGAACTGTACTATCCGCCTCCCGTGTCTGCATCTGGGTCATATCCTGAGTTGTGATATTCTTGTAAACTGTATGAATCCATCACTGACAATGCTGCACAGAAAAGTAATCAGAACATAGCAACATAAAATATTACAGCGCAACTTTGGTTTTAGAAGTGGGGAGGACATAAACTGGCGGGGGATCTGGGGTCCTCCCACAGACTTTTCTGGGCATCTACAACTAATTTCCTGCATTTCTACACAATTTATTGAATTTGACTGCAAATATGATTATGGAACATCCTGAATGAATCGTTAATAATGATTAGCGAGAAATTAAAAGACGCACAAAATATCATACTCCCCAAAAAATGCTAACCTCCCCTGTTACTGTAATGGCAATCCACCATTTATTTTGGGCACAAATTCATCTGAAACACAACCAAAACAAAATGCAAATGCACCCAACAAACTTGTAGAGTCACAAGCTTGATGTAGTCATTGCGTGCTATGAATGTGGGACCAAATACGTAACTTTGTACTACTTTAATACATATATAAGTGAACTTGTTCCCCTAAAATGGGGGGGGACTATGTACAAAACGGTTCACCCGTTATGGATGAAAATACACATCGAATAAAAGCTGACAGTCGGCAGTTGAACTTCATAGTCATTGTTTGATTCCCCCAAAAATAAAATAATAATGCTTCACTGTCCCAATAATTACAGAGGCCTAATAGTACTCTAGATATCTTTTTACTTGCACACATTATAGCTGGATCTCCCCATCCTGCCCCTAGGGGTCCACCGCCCTGCAGCGCCCCAACCCATCACGCCCCACACAGCTTTTAGGATCTTAGTCAAACATTAATTATCGGTTTCAGGTATGTTAGGCCAAGGCCAGAGAGACAATCAACAGTATTACAGACCCTCAGGGACAGAACTGCACAACCCAGTAGCTATGGACTGCCTAAATAGGTATCTCCCCTGACATGGGTCTGTTTTCAAATCAGACTCATTTTGTCTTACAATATTCCATATAAGGCATCCAGGCCTTATGAAAGTAGCCCAGTTTACCCTTAATCTTCTTATAAATCAAATCTAGTAATACATAACTTGACATTTCTGCCATCTATTGTGACATTGTGGGAGGATAACCAACCTTCCAATTAATGGAAATGCATTTCTTAGCCACTATAAATGCCAGGTTACACCGTTTCTTCTGATAACAGACTCCAGTATCAACTTTCCAAGCAAACAAAAACAGGGAGAAAGGAGAATCTGTAAACATGCTGAGATAAAATAACATACTCTTTGCCAGAATTCAGACAGCCTTCACAAGAGCATTACATATTGAAATATGGCCTCTTTCATGTTTTACAACAGCAGAGGAATTACATTTCTGAGTGCATGATATTCAGTTTCACTGGCATATAGTACATTCTATGAGTAGTCTTAAACTGCAGTAATTTATGTCTGAGAATATATGAAAATGGCTGGGCATTCAAACATATCTGTATACATTCATCATCCTCAATAGAATCTCCTAGGTCATCCTCACATTTTTGTTTTTACATGTTTTGTGTCATTAGGAAATTCCTCTATCAACCCTTGATACAGTTTTGAAATCAGATGTAGAGGTTTGTCAGACTGCCTTAAAATAGTTTCAATATTTGATGCTTCTGTCTTGTCCAGTGTTTGCTGTACAGAGAGAATAAAGTGTTGCATCTGCAAAAGTTCACCTCAGCGCCTTCACTTCCCTGGCTGCCTGACCCTGCTGAGACCCCTGTCACCATCTGATCCTGCCCAGACGAGGCATGACAAAGAATTACCTTGGTGTACATTTATACATTATATTGTCCAAGAATAGAATCAATGGTTCAATAATTTAAATGATCATTATTCCCAGATCCCAGACTGTAGCCTATCCATCAACTCAAGATGGAACTTTCTATTCATTCACTGATTGTTATAATATACTGAAAAAATCACCTGAGCTCCATAGACTGGTCATCCCTGGCTGTCTGACCCTGCTGGGACCCCTGTCACCATCTGGTCCTGCTACATGATGAGCATAGTGTTGTGTACTGACTGTGCACTAGAGGTTGAACGATTATGATTTTTCAATGCCGATACCGATTAATCGGACGATTTTTATATATATATTTGTAATAAATGACAATTACAACAATACTGAATGAACAATGAACAATTTTATTTGAACTTAATATAATACATAAATAAAATCAATTTAGTCTCAAATAAATAATGAAACATGTTCAATTTGGTTTTAATAATCCAAAAACACAGTGTTGGAGAAGAAAGTAAAAGTGCAATATGTGCCATGTAAAAAAGCTAACGTTTAAGTTCTTTGCTCAGAACATGAGAACATATGAAAGCTGGTGGTTCCTTTTAACATGAGTCTTCAATATTCCCAGTAAAGAAGTTTTAGGTTGTAGTTATTATAGGAATTATATGACTATTTCTCTCTATACAATTTGTATTTCATATACATTTGACTATTGGATGTTCTTATAGGCACTTTAGTATTGCTAGCCTAATCTCGGGAGTTGATAGGCTTCAAGTCATAAACAGCGCTGTGCTTCAGGCATTGCTAAGAGCTGCTGTTTGAATGAATGCTAATGAGCCTGCTGCTGCCTACCACAGCTCAGCAAACTGTTCTATCAAATTTCAAATCATATTCTTAATTATAATATAATAAACACACAGAAATACGAGCATTTGGTCATTAATATGGTCAAATCCGGAAACTACAATTTTGAAAATAAAACGTTTATTCTTTCAGTGAAATACAGAACCGTTCTGTATTTTATCGAATGTGTGGCATCCGTAAGTCTAAATATTACTGTTACATTGCACAGCCTTCAATGTTATGTCATAATTATGTAAAATTCTGGCAAATTAATTACGGTCTTTGTTAGGAATAAATGGTCTTTCAACAGTTCGCAACGAGCCAAGCGGCCCAAACTGCTGCATATACCCTGAATCTGCTTGCACTGAACGCAAGAGAAGTGACACAATTCCCCAAGTTAATATTGCCTGCTAACATACATTTATTTTAACTACATATGCAGGGTAAAAATATATACTTGTGTATTGTTTCTAAGAAAGGCATTGATGTTTAAGGTTAGGTACATTATTGCAACGATTGGGCTTTTTTCGTGAATGCGCTTTTGTCAAATCATCACCCATTTGGCGAAGTTGAAGTAGGCTGTGATTCGATGATAAATTAACAGGCACCACATTGATTGTATGCAACGCAGAACAAGCTAGTTAACCGAGTAACATCATCAACCATGTGTAGTTAACTTGTGATTGTGAAGATTGATTGTTTTTTATAAGATACGTTTAATGCTAGCTAGCAACTTACCTTGGCTCCTTGTAGCCAAAATGTCCTTTTGATGCTGCATTCACGTAACAGGTGGTCAGCCTGCCGTAACAGGTGGTCAGCCTGCCACGCAGTCTCCTCGTGGATTGCAATGTCATCGACCATAATCAGCATCCAAAAGGCTGATTACCGATTGTTATGAAAACTTTAAATTGTCCCTAATTAATTGGCCATGCCGATACATCAGTCAAATATACAGTAGCTCGTTTTTTATCTGCTTGCTTTTACAACTTGGAGAAAAAGTACAACACACACAGACAACAGTTGTCTCTGTTCGCACACTCTGTGGTGTCCATCCGCATGGTCCTAAATCCAGCCAATTGAAACGACCAAACAGCCTACCCCACCGCTCTGAGGCGTCCGCATGGTCCTAAAGCACACTAATGCCACTTTAGGTATCACAGTGCAATGATAAAACTAAGGGGGACAGAAATGCAATTTCAGAATGTGGGAGGATTAGGTCCCCCTGTCCCCAGTGAAAAATAATATGAATAGGTCCTTTGCTTCGCGTGTGTGCGTGCGTGTGCGTGCGTGTGTGTGTGCGTGTGTGTGTGTGTGTGCGTGTGTGTGTGTGTGTGTGTGTGTGTACTTCCTCTTCAGTTACAGACAGTAAAGTTATATTTCACCTTGAGAAAAAAGGGACAGTGTGTATCATCATATAAGATTGACTGCAGGAGGTCTTTCAGCTTGTGTTACTGACAGAAAAGTGAACCCACACCCTCACTGCAGCAAACTGTATGTCTATATCTCCACAGATGTACCATCAAGTACCATGCACTGACTGCAAACACAAACATCTAGATACCTCTCATTTTGGACTTCTCAACAACAGAAAAGCACTTCCCAAACACACAGAAACATAGCTTTAATCCTGAGTCATTTCGGAAAGGCATTATTTTCAGAGGAATGCAAGCAGCAGAACCTGTCAAGGCGACAAGACGAAAGATAGTTGGTTTATGCATTTTCAACTGTTTGAATGAATTTCCAATTGAAACTTGATCCCAGAGAAAGCACCTGACGAAAAAAAATATGTTTGCTCAGAGGTGACTGTGTAATACGCATTTGGTCTGTTTGGGCATAATCGAAAGTTGATTGATTTCCTGGATGACCTTTCTAAAGCTAATTGCTCAGTTTGGGGCACAACAAACATAGATGGAGAGGAATGTAGTGTGCTCTCTGTGGAATGTATCATAACCAGATATACCTGGTTTATGAGTATGAGATATGCTTTACGGATATAACTGAGACCGCCATGGGGGCCAGAGTGCATCAATACAGCATGCCTCATATTCAAAGATCAATAAATAAGTCCTCTGGGTAATTCATCTGTGCAAACGTAGGAAGCAACACACTTCTCAATGAGCGTGTGGGGGGGGGGGAGGGGGGGGGAGGGGGGGGGGTGGAGACATTATAAGGCATCACCTTGAACTAATTGAGAGGATGTAACAATGAACAAGGTTGGGAGACACTTATTATAGTCTTATAAAAGTGCAGCTTTAGGAAGAGAAATCTTACAGCTTAAAACAGTGAGGCGTCAGATTGGCGTCTCGACTTGGATTGAAAGGTATTTTTATCATCTAAACCAAAGAGTCATTTCATATCACACGTAATGATTTACACATAGGGAACTGTAAAGAACAAAGAGATGACTATGACATTGGGAATTGCGTTAAGATCTTGGCTTCAGTGTGTTTTTGGTCCTTTTGGAGCAGACGTACATATGTGTGGGACCAAACATGGGGAAAATATTCTATGCACATTTCAATGTGAGTGAAATTCGAAAGGTGAATAATGATCTTTGAGAAAAGAGAGACTAGTCTTCAAAGAGTTGACTGAAAACCTTAAGGGCTGGCAGCGTTACATTGTCTTCAGGGTTAACGTTGCCTCAGTAACTACATTCACTATTCTTTGTCAAACGAAGGCCCCTGTGAAACCTGTATCAGACAAGACTACATTCTTCCCAACATCAAAACAAACTGATTGATAGATGGCATGAAGTTGAAACTCAAAAGCTTAAGAGATTATGAGACAGAACCTTGAGGGTCTAATTAGTGAACAGTGAAGCTGAGTGATTCTACGGCCGTTTTTATATCAATATCAAATAATTTCTGGGTAACAATGAAGTACCCTACTGTGATTATTTTAAATTATAATGGTCAAAATGAAACAAAAAATGGCTTCTTAGCTAAGATCAATTTCTCAAGAAAGATTTGTGCTAGGACTGTCTGGGAGTGGTCTGAGTAGGGAGGGGAAATGAGCTGTTATTGGTAGAAAAGTTTGGAACTTTCCTTATTGGTCTATTAACTCATTTACCGCATTGTGGAAGGCCAAAACTCCATCCCACCAAAACAGGCTGAAATCTCAGGCTCTTTTCAGCTCTTACACTAAAAGGGCATTATCATCATTGTAACAATTTCACAGTATTATTCCAATCTTATAGGTTGAAACTACATATAAAACAATGGAAAAATCAAATGTTTGACTGCACTGGGCCTTTAAGGGTAACATAATCAAGCACTAAAAGGACACCCTACTTATAATCATATATTGTCCATGTGAGTGAATGTATTGCATTCATCCCCAAACACTGAGGAATGAAATCTATTCTTACAGGACAACATAGTGTTTATTATCTATTGAGGAGTTTGTCCTTGACCAGCCACCTGTACAGACCAACAGACAAGCAAACGAGCAGAGCAACTGAAGGCACCGAGACAGGCAGCTTTCCCCTGTTGGCTAAGTTAACCAGCGTCACCATAGAAACAAGGCTAAAAGTCTGGCATAGACCAGCACGATGTCCATTAATAAGAATGAATTCTGCGGCACAACACAACAATTACCATTGTTTCCATCCAAAAACAAGAGAGGGTGTTGTTTGAATTCCAGGGTAATGTAACCAACCTGCCAAGACGAAGTAGCACAGTTTCAGAGTAGAGTAAGGTATAAATACGTTCTATGCAATACGTTCCATGCCTCTAGTGTATAAGATGAGGAAAGCAAATGTGTGTGTGGCCAAAAGAAAGGGCTGTGACAAGTTGACCTTTCTTCTTCTTGGTCTCCAGAATTGCTCTCTGATATGATTTCAGAAACCAAATGCGTCTAGCACCAGTGTTATCTAGCTAGGTACTATTTAGTATTCATGGGAATATTGCCGGTTAGCTGTGAAGCATCGATAGCTGATAAGAGTGCAGGCTAGCCAGTGGACCATGAAGCATTGAGATGTGTCTCTCGTCTAACACCCTTACCTCAGCCACTGCCTCCAAGAATCTGCTCTTATTGAGTTTACTTTTTAAATGATTCAAACTGTACTGTCCATAGCCAACAAAGAGTTTTTAGAAGTTGTGAGAGATACCAAAAAAAAGCAGCAATGTTATTTATATAGCTGAGCAAAGATACAGACTGTACAAAAGGCTATGAAGAAGGCCAGTGTCTGTCCTTGTTAATATGTAAGTACATCTTTTCATATCTTTCACATGTTTATGTCCCCTAGTACTTTGTTTATATGACCTGTAATTATATAGATGTACGCTATATTGTTTATGCAGTTATTACATTGGATTTTGCTGTTTAGAAATATTCAAGTGCATTGTACAGTTGGAGCCCTGTACCGAAGATTGCGGTGCTGCTACGTTCATCGTCGGAATGAGGAGACCAAGGTGCAGCGTGGTGGACGAACATCTTACTTTTATTCAAATGAACACCGAAAAACAACAAAATACAAAACAAATGTAAAGTTCTGCAGGCTACACAGCAACTATACAAAATCATGATCCCACATCCTAAAGGGGGAAAAAGGCTGCCTAAGTATGATCCCCAATCAGAGACAACGATAGACAGTTGCCTCTGATTGGGAACCATACCAGGCCAAACAAAGAAATAGGAAAACTAGATTGTCCACCCTAGTCACACCCTGACCTAACCAAAATAGAGAATGAAAAGGATCTCTAAGGTCAGGGCGTGACAGGTGCTATGTGTTGCAGTATACTGTATGTGCAGCGGCACCCCTTTGCTCTTTAATTAGTGTAGTCACGTTGTACGGCGCTGTATTGTCTTTTATAAATCTGGTTATTTGGATTGTGGATGCTGATTGTACTAGGTTCCATCTGTACTGTGTTGGCTATCACAGACACACCTATGCCTACTAACAGTTCCATCTGAAAATGATCATCCTTCAACAATTCTCCATAGGAATATCATGTTTATGTTGCCGTCCAAATCATCTCTTGTATTTATCTGAACTTGCACATTATTTCCCCTTGCTTCTAGCCGAGCATTTAGTTCGGTACTGTCTGCCTGTCCTGATATTTCCATTTTGAATTTTGTATCATGCATAGAGTGAATGGTGCCCAGACGAGACAACTTTTTCTGAGCCAGTCAAAACAACGCATCAACGTCACTATCATGGACATATCCAAATCAATGCCAATAGAAAAAAAGCTCAAACACGCGAAAATGCAGCTAGTGTACTGTCATTCCAGGGTCAATGTTTGACGTGACTGAGTTGGAAGAATGAAATTGTATGATTTGACATATCAAAATGAAATAGGAATGAATCACATATTTTCATTGTTATTTTAATATGTTGGTAGTAGTTTTATAGAAGCAAATAAGGCACCCGAGGCAGTGCTGTATCATGAATACAGTCCCCGGTAAATGGGTTGACGGAACAACGCCATTTACTTGTGACTGTATTCATGATACAGCACTGCCTCGCGTGCCTTATTGCTTAAGTATAGCATTAAACCATTATAGCCATGTTATTATTACATGAATATTGCTTCTAGTATAGTGAATTAGATATTGTATTATGTATATATCTGTCATTCACTATTGTATCTTTCTTTGTCTCTTTTACTTGCAGACCACGCACACACTCTTAGATATCACAAGCTGTCAATCAAAGCCTTAATGTGCCCTGGCCCATGTACTACACACAATGTGCTCTGCTGTTCCGTGCTTGTACTGTGAATCTTCAGTCATTAAACCACCTCGACGGCAATCCTCTGTCTTGACTGTGCTCTTACCAGCACACGGGAGCTGTCCACCAAAGTCCTCAGTTACACAGACAAATGGAGAAACATTCGTGATTACATTATTCTATGATATTCAGAAGTCCAACAATTGAGTATTCCAATTGAGAATGCAAACAGCCAATACCATGCCAGCCTGGAGAATTCATTAGAACAGGAGAAGTTTGACCTTTCTCCTGGGTCTTGATTACTGGAATGTTCAGCAAGTGTTGGGTACAACCTCTGAAGAGATAGATACATCCAGAGACTCCCCACACTGAGTCACCTTTAAATGATCCAGCAAAAAATCGAAAGACTATTAGCAAGATGTTCCTTTGACTTCCAATTTTGCATACCGGCAGCTACAGGGAAACCAAGTGAATTGTGTTAAACAATTCAGATATCTATCTTCCAACAACATCTGAGATACAGAAACTCACCAGAATATTGAGAAGTGAATAAAACACTATCTATAGGGGATATTGGAAATGGAAGAACTGTAGCTGAATCGGCAGACAGACAGACACGTCATCATTTCATCCCTTCATATTGAAATGTGAAGTTCTGTTGAACCTACTCAGTACACAAACACAATTTCATGTTAATCCCACCCAGGAACAAATGATCAGTGCAGATACTACAGAAATATAAATTCAAAACTATACAGAGGTCTGGGCTAAAATCAGAATCACTGCAGTTGTTAAGGTCACACACATACACACATACACACGTGGCGAGCGCACACACATGCACAAACACACAGAATGATTGCCATTGGTCCTGAAGCACTGTTACTCTGGTATCATGTTGTCTAAAAGCAACACATCGATGATGGCTCTTTATTAGCCTTGACAAGTCCAAGTATATAATATACAGAATTTTCACTCATACATTTCTCTGTATTGACTACTCATACATTTCTCTGTATTGACTACTCATACATTTCTCTGTACTGACTACTCATACATTACTCTGTATTGACTACTCATATATTTCTCTGAACTGACTACTCATATATTTCTCTGTATTGGCTACTCATCTATTTCCAGTTCCTCAAATTTTTCTACATTACAATACGACCGAATATTAAAACAGATGTTTAGCTTGACTGTGATTTACAAAACCCCTAAAGTTGGGAATGTATGGTCTACAATGTTCCATCCATGCAAATACGTGAACATAGACATCAGTGAGCAGCAATATATTAACATCAGGTTGGATAGGATTGTGTTTCTTTATTGTCATTTTTTTAAACATAAATTATGAAAGCTTCAAAAACGATTCCCATAGGACTTTATAAAACTCAATATGCAGCGGCAGCCTACTGTGAGAAAAAAACAGAGTAAAGCTTTAAAATATTCTGATGTCTGCATGAGAAATCTATTAGGCTATAAACTGTCAGTGAGCAGTGAAAAGGATCGGACCCAAGCCCTCACTGCCAGAGCAAACATCTGTAGCCTATCCTGACCGTGTCTTGAATAAACGGTGGTTTCTTTTCTTAAAACATATTTTAAATAGTATATTAGCATATTAGTCTATGACTTATGAATAACCCATACGCTAGAATAAAAGCCATACCTGCTCTTCTTGCTTTTGAGTCACTTTCACTGGCGCATTTGGCTCCTTGGGAGAAGTCATGATAACTAACTACAGCAGTGAGATCACAGCTGTCAAGCCCAAACAGACAGGTGCGGAGTGCTGCGAACCGCACCGCGCTTTCAATTTCAATGGAGAGAAAGAGAGAGAGAGAGAGAGAGAGAGGGACAGAGAGAGAGAGAGAGAGAGAGAGAGAGAGAGAGAGAGAGAGAGAGAGAGAGAGAGAGAGAGAGAGAGGGACACAGAGAGAGAGAGAGAGAGAGAGAGAGAGAGAGAGCTCAAATACACACCAGTCCTCACAGATGACACCCTTTCTTGTCTTTACAGCAATGATGGAGAAAATGAGTAGAATTCAGTAAACCAATCATCACTGCACCTGACTGCATACAATAGAATAGCTTCAGTGATGAGAGATTGACATTTGGTGAGCGGTCGAGCAATTCAGCTTTGCCTCCTTCCTCTTGTGTATCATCATCATCAGCATCACACCTGTTCTCTGATCACTTCTGGACCAGGGATGCTGATACTGAATGTGACTGATGAAATTTAGAGGGTAAATAAAAAATAGTATTTCCAATATCCCCCTGCAGTAATTATATGGTAGATTGATGATGAGGGTAAAAGTGAAATAGTTAGAAGAGAAAAATAAAGATTTATTTTAGGTCTTGTTTTGCTGATCTTTTGTCTTACTTTATATGAATAATTCAATATTTTTAATTGAACTTAAGGGTCATCTACACTGTGCAACTGAGGTGTTCTCTGAATGATGCAACTATGCAAATAGGGTTGGAAAGAAAAGCGAGAATTACACACACAAAAAATATAGGATTCATAAACACCATCGCTGCACTTCCTTAAAATCTTTCTAATTTTGCCTCTCTCTTACAATCTTTAATTTATTTTCTGTAAAACAATTAAGCCCAAATAATGAGACAATCGTACATTTTTTATCACATTGACATTGTTAATTAATGTTGGCTCTGTTCCTTATCCACTCCTCCCTCCTAACTCTTCACAAGTCTTAGGCTAATGAATGTTGAACCACGTTTTGCCCTCTATACTGTCTTGTGGTCCCTGTGCTGCCATTGTGTGCAGGGCCAGTGTCTGTTGCTTCGTGTTGTTTTCCCCATAGTACTCATGGAAGCACACAGTTCTGTCATTCAACCACAGAGCCTAATTTTAGAAGTCTGCCAGCCCAGCCCTCACCTCCTCCCCAATGAGCTGTGAGGACTGAGGAGCCTTCCGCTCTGAGACCTAATGTGTCACTACGTATTCAGCTCACTTTGAGCAGCCAGCACCCCAGCCCTATCGCCAGCACTGAATCACGGGTCTGCATTGTTGGTGAAGTTGGTTCAAGTTTTAAGAATGAGAATATGAGGCCTCAAATGACCTTGGCTATGAGCCTTTTATTATCATGCTTTGCAGGTTGTTCTTTATCCATTTAAAGTGGTTCCAGTTGTTCATGCATCCATTTAGATCCACAGATTATGAGCCACTGGTGCTACAGAATTTAGTGAGAATTTCAAGAAGTTTAATAGATTGGACTTTTTCTAACATTATAAACTACTAATCATGTAGTCCGGTGGTCTGGTAAATAATACTGTGTACTGATTTCATTGATAAGAATCTAATTTATTTGCAGGTTGAGGGAACACATATCCTCATCTCTTGAGAGCGATACTAAAGGAGAGCTGAAACCTCAACTACAAAGCGATAACAACAAACATTTATACAGGTCATTTAGTCTAATTAATATGGCCTCCAGTGGGGTTACTGCTGCATTCTGATTAGCCAAGAGTAATGTTTGTGATGCTGACCATTGACAAAAGGTATTTTTGATAATGATTCAGTGATCTGGTGGTCCCTCTTGATGCCCCCATTCAGAGGTCAGAGAGTAGTCGACGGTGACAGGTCTAACAAATGGGGCTTAGTTTTGGGAACGTTATTACTTCTCCTCATTATTTATGAGCTATGCAGACAACGGCAATGGGTCTTGAATGGATTACACCTCTCAAACCAATCTATAAACATGTGTTTACTCTTCAAGACCTCAGAGAACAAGCTGAATCATCGTAATGATGTTTGTACTAATTACTAAGCAGAGTAGGCACCTCCTCCCGTCTCCTAAAGAGAAATATGGTTTTATAAAGTTTACATGGAAATCTAATTTAACGAGTATGATTTATTTATATATATTCCATTTATCAGATTTACGTATGGGTGGCACATGACTTCTAACCCTGGTGATGCAAACTGTCAATCAAAGCCTTAAAGTGCTCGAGCCAATGTACTACACACAATGTGCTGTGCTGTTCTGTCCCTGTACTGTGAATCTTCAGAGTCATTAAACCACCTCGAGACACAATCCTCTGTCTTGTCTGTGCTCTTACCAGCACACGGCAGCGAACACAGAGTAAAACCTAACATAAAGAAATATACGGTCCAACTGAGCCATACATGACCACATAAATACACATAATTAATATCACCATTCTACAGAGCATTCTTCAAATCAAATCAAACTTTATTTGTCACATGTGCCGAATACATGAAGTGTAGACTTTACCATGAAACGCTTACTTACAAGCCCTTAACCAACAGTGCAAGCCCTTAACCAACAGTGCAAGCCCTTAACCAACAGTGCAAGCCCTTAACCAACAGTGCAAGCCCTTAACCAACAATGCAAGCCCTTAACCAACAATGCAAGCCCTTAACCAACAGTGCAAGCCCTTAACCAACAGTGCAAGCCCTTAACCAACAGTGCAAGCCCTTAACCAACAGTGCAAGCCCTTAACCAACAGTGCAAGCCCTTAACCAACAGTGCAAGCCCTTAACCAACAGTGCAAGCCCTTAACCAGCAGTGCAAGCCCTTAACCAGCAGTGCAAGCCCTTAACCAGCAGTGCAAGCCCTTAACCAGCAGTGCAAGCCCTTAACCAACAGTGCAAGCCCTTAACCAACAGTGCAAGCCCTTAACCAACAGTGCAAGCCCTTAACCAACAGTGCAAGCCCTTAACCAACAGTGCAAACCCTTAACCAACAGTGCAAGCCCTTAACCAACAGTGAAATCCCTTAACCAACAGTGCAAGGGGTTGCGTGTGGCCACACAGCCCCTTGAGAAACACTGCTGTATAGTAGTACTCCTACATGCAGTATAAATAGTTTCCGTTCCTTCCCATCAGACACTCTGTTTGTACTGGGCTGCCTGCATCTCACTCACGTTAGATATCTCTAAAGGGAGATCCCGGTAGTACAGCCTGCATGCCTGCTTATTTCTATAAACTGATGCGGGGCCATACTTCAGTGACACCAAAGGTAAGATGACAGGAGAGGTACTTCAACATTTCAGCCCCACCATGAACAATCAGTGATGGCCAGCAGTTTTCCGAACCAAAAAATTGTCAACTGTGGACAGCTCCCATTGACAGATTTCAGCACCACATGAGATGGACAGCTTAATTGACAGATTTCTGCACCACATGAGATGGACAGCAAACGCACCGCTTCACTGGCAGCAGTGGAAGATTTCAGCAGATCAGTGCAAGGTATGTTGTGGAGCTAGCTCCTTCTATAGCTCCTCAAATCAATCAAAGATAGCTTGTCATAACCAAACAGCTATACTCATAATCTGTTTGACATCCGTAGTATGCACTATGCAGCATAAACTATTTCAAACAGGTTGTTGCTTAATTAACCAATGTACAAAATGGTAAATAGATCAAAATGAATAAATCTCATAATTAGGGAGGAATTCAGAATACTGCAGTGACACAATGCAAGGTGACTAAGACTTAAAACGTCTCTCTCTTCACCCTGTTTTCCATTACTTCCATTAATACATGCCCTCTAATCATTCACTGAGGCACCGAAACACTGCTAAAAGATAAAGCAAGTGGATCCTAAATATTCCGTTTCCTCATCATTATTTATCTGGAACCACGTTGCTCTACGGACAGAGGGATGTGGTTGCATTTGGACCATAAACACTGAATTCAAAACAAAACATTGCCGATACAGTGGAGTGGGCTAGACAACAACAGACAGGCCGAGCCAAACGACAACAGAGCCTCAGACACAGTGACGGGTGGAGGGATTGATTATCACAGCCTAGGTAGGTGCCTGGCAACATCTATCTTCATCCTCCAGCAGACAGGGGGGAGCAACAACAGAACAGACAATCACATTTAATTGGAGAAATCTAACAATGATGGGTCAGGGGAGACTTTTCTAGCCGTTTGAAAATGAAAATAGCATTAGGCATCTAAGCATGCATACACAATGGCTGTCTGGCGCTACTTTTTGGTTGATTTATTCCTATTATGTTTCCTCTTCGTCCAAGAACACAATTATTGCTGTGGTCCTAACACTAGAACCTTCATTTTGTGTTGGCCAGCATGTCAGTCCACAGTGCTACCCCAGCATGTCAATCCATGATCAGTCAGTCCACAGTGCTACCCCATCATGTCAGTCCATGATCAGTCAGTCCACAGTGCTACCCCAGCATGTCAGTCCATGATCAGTCAGTCCACAGTGCTACCCCAGCATGTCAGTCCATGATCAGTCAGTCCACAGTGCTACCCCAGCATGTCAGTCCATGATCAGTCAGTCCACAGTGCTACCCCAGCATGTCAGTCCATGATCAGTCAGTCCACAGTGCTACCCCAGCATGTCAGTCCACGATCAGTCAGTCCACAGTGCTACCCCAGCATGTCAGTCCATGATCAGTCAGTCCACAGTGCTACCCCAGCATGTCAGTCCATGATCAGTCAGTCTACAGTGCTACCCCATCATGTGTGCTAGCTCCGTCCAGTGATCACCAAGGGAAGCCACACACTTGCATGTTGGTCAGCAGCCTTTAACAAACATATGATCATTTAATGAGCCAATCTACATAGTGGAAATACGTTACCACTTATTCCTGACACAGGCAGTTCAGCTATTGATGCAGAAACTGAGACATACTACGGTAAAATCCCATAAATAGCAGGATTACAGTAAGAGTCCCTGGTTGAAATTGTGTCCACTTCACATTAACAATAGAAATGCATTCACCTCATGCATGACATCTTGATTCAAATGAGATGATCTGACTAAAATGGGTGATCGAAACATGTAAGGATGGGGATTGGATGGTCATTAATGATTAGTAATGTGTCTCGAAATTCCTGTCTGTCATGTGAACTGATGGAGATGGTGGTTACTCCTAGAGAATAAAGACACATTTTACATAGCTCCTGTACTGTACTGTCTGGTCTTAACTTTCCTAGTGTTGATAGAGACAAACCTGTCTAGACTGATGTTACATAAAGAGCCATGTCACCATGGTAACTGATGACCAGCTGTACAGGGTCATTAAAGAGACAGACAGAGCAAGGAGTGTGCGGGGGAGAGGAGATAAAGGCCATGCCAGCGGTGTGATAGCTGGTCATTATCATCATCTGCTCTCCTCACTCCACTGACATCACAATCCAAAGGGTATCTGTACCCCTGCACACTGACCTGTACCCCCGCACATTGACTCGGTACCGGTACCCCCTGTATATAGCCTCCACATTGACTCTGTACCGGTACCCCCTGTATATAGCCTCCACATTGACTCTGTACCGGTACCCCCTGTATATAGCCTCAACATTGACTCAGTACCGGAACCCCCTGTATATAGCCTCCACATTGACTCAGTACCGGTACCCCCTGTATATAGCCTCCACATTGACTCAGTACCGGTACCCCCTGTATATAGCCTCCACATTGACTCAGTACCGGAACCCCCTGTATATAGCCTCCACATTGACTCGGTACCGGTACCCCATGTATATAGCCTCCACATTGACTCAGTACCGGAAGCCCCTGTATATAGCCTCCACATTGACTCAGTACCGGAACCCCCTGTATATAGCCTCCACATTGACTCAGTACCGGTACCCCATGTATATAGCCTCCACATTGACTCAGTACCGGAAGCCCCTGTATATAGCCGCGTTATTGTTACTTTATTGTGTTACTTTAAAAAAAATTATATATTCTTTACTTTATTTTATTTAGTAAATATTTTCTTAACTCTATTTCTTGAACTGCATTGTTGGTTAAGGGCTTGTAAGTAAGAATTTCACGGTAAGTTCTACACCAGTTGAATTCGGTGGATGTGACAAATAGCATTTGATTTCATTTGATTTGACCGGTCTTCTACAATCCAGGTTGCAGACAACAACCCCTTTAAACCATCTATGGCCAAACACACTATGCACTTTCTGTGGCCGAAACAACGTTGAGGTCTATCTTAAAGGACAGATTAGACCTTTTGGCTTGTATGTTAAAGGTGTGTGTGCGTGGATGTGTGTACTCATGCTCATGGACAAAATAATTGCTGTATAAAGAACTCACCAACTCAATGCGCAACTGCAGCCCACTCATGTAACACACAGAGTGTGCCTTCAAGCATTCCCCGAATTAGACCCTGTGGATCAATGAGGTAGTTGTGAAGCGTCTCAAGGTTCCGATGCTGTGGCTGCAGGAAAAAACAACCTGTTCCCACGGTAACCACCAGACTAGGTCAACTGTCTGACAAATCCAGGCATAGTTGGCAGTCTGTCACGTTCCCTACGCCCTTTGGCGTCACTCCATCTGGCCGTCACTGACCGCCTCCTCGTGGACCTTCCCTGGCTGTTTGGATTTTCACACCGCGCACCTTCACTTTAAAATTGGCAGCAAGCAACACCTTCCTGAGCTGCCGCTCCATTCCAATTTGCCATGTGCATATTAGCAGAGTGAAAGCACTGGAGCAGCGCCATATCCCATCCACAGCTCTTCTGTTCTACACTTTGGCAGGGGTATACCGGTACCCCCTGTATATAGCCTCATTATTGTTATTTTATTGTGATCCTTTTTAATATTTTTTACTTTAGTTTATTTGGTAAATATTTTCTTAACTCTTTCTTGAACTGCACTGTTGGTTAATGGCTTGTAAGTCAGCATTTCACGGTAAGGTTTACACTTGTTGTATTCAGCGCATGTGACAAATAAAGTTTGATTTGATTTGAAGGTCTGAGAGAGAACGTTAAATGAGCGAGATGGGGGAGGATGGGGGGGGGGGGGGGGGGGGTTGGCATAGTTCATCACAGTTAATCTGTATTCTAAAAGGTCGTCCATTCAGTGCTGTAAAAACATGCAGTTCCATCTGTCATGTAATAATGAGAGGGAGAGAAGTTTCGAAAAAGAGAGTTTGAGTAGGTGCCTTTCTCACCGCTCAGTAATTACAGAAAGGTAATTAACAAGTCTATGGCACCTTCATCAAGCTCATTATCTCATTTTTACCGTCAGGGGCATTTCACAGGGAAATCATTCATCTGCCACGAATGTCTGTCTCTCATACACTCATATGCGCATGCACATACACTCACTTACGTGTGTATACAGTACACGCGCACACACACACACAGTACGTGCACACACAAGTATGTACTGACGCACACAAACACGCACGCGAAATGCACACATACATGCAAACACACACACGCACAGTGCTAATATCCAAGTGTCATTTCATTGAGTAGATTTTTTTGTCACCTTGTGTGTAATTGCATGACTTTTTGTACAGTAGGCCTATATGAGAGTTTGATGTGAGAGTGCCTTTAAGTACAAAGCAACTTTTACAAAGCTTTGTGTGTGTTCAGTTGTGGAATGAAACATTTTGGTCGGATGATTGCAGCTTTACACTGTTACAGAGGGCTCTGCTCAACCATGTGTAGTCTCTAGTCCCCATAATAAACCAACACAGGCTTGGAGCCCGACTGCATAGTCTCTCACTGGTTTTGTTTACTTATGTTATGACTCCACTGATGGCTCCTTCGTCTCGTGCTTCTCTCCTCTCCTCACCTAGCGTGGGGGAAGCCAGGAGCAGTCAGAGAAATGTGCCATCTCTTCCATCTCAGTTATGAATATTTCATGAAATAAACTTTAGTGGAATAGTTTAGTTACAAGGGGAAAAAGACCCAAGAGGACCTCTTAGCAATGTACTGCAACATAATCAAACAGTTGTTGTTTTGTCCAAATGGTTAGTAAGGGTATTAACCAAAACAGTTCAATCAAATCGAAGGCAATCAAACTCTTAAACTTCAATCATGATAGAAAAAACATCACTAAATCACTGTAGCTTTTATGTTGAGTCCATTGAAAGCCAGAGGTTTTCCAAATAACATGAACAAGTGTTTCAGAAGCAAAACACCAAGAATTCCAAAGACACCTGGGGCCTGTTCAGCATGGTGCAACGTTACAAAACGGTCAGATAGAAATGTACTGTGTAGAACACATAGAGTATGTTTGTCTTTCAGGTAGAATAGGGAATCGTGTCGGTCAGCAAAGGTAAAACGACCTGCAACATTCACCTCACTAAATCCACCCCTGATCCACACACTCTCTTCATCATGACTCAGCACTCATTAAAGGGCCATTAACCCATCTGCTGTTATAGTGACATAAACCAGACTTATGGGCCTCATCAACTTTATTCCTCCCCATCAACTGCTTACAATAGAGCCGTAAAACAAGAATGAAGCCAAAGGACCTTTAAAATCAAAGCTATTTATATGGCAAGTAGTTACCATGGTAATCTAGCATGGAGTGAGCACAACAACAGCAATAAAATATGAATGAATAGTAACAGAGGGCTTTGCAGTGGCAGGTCAAGGATATAATACATTATCTACAGCAGAAAAACATTGCCTGTCAAATGTAGTATTCCAAACCTGACAATGACCATAGGAGTTGGCAAAACAGCACAAACAGATCTTGGACCAGGCTAAAAGAACGTGCAGTATTTCAGGAATAAGATGAAATCCAGGTGAGACTCAAGGAGCAGAAAGTTCTTGATCAATCGTAACACACAAGTTAACAGAGCCTGGTTGGTGTCTGTATGTGAGGGGAGATGAAGCTAAATATATCCTGGGGCAGAGTCAAGGGCATGACGAAGAATATATCCATACAAAATGTCCTCCGTAATTACTGTTCAACGAGAGGAAGGAGCATGGTCAAGGATAACCATAGAACCCCACATAGGGTTGGGCATAAAGGAGAATCCGGTGTAGGCAAATTCAACGGTGTAGACTAAGTATTATGTCAGATTTAATCCTTTCAAAAAAAAGTATTATCTCTGTGTGAAGTTTTGAGAGCCTAGCTCACATTCGTACTCAGCTCTCTCTCATTCAGTCAGGGGTGCAACTTTGGTTTTAGAAGTGGAGGGGACAAATATATAAAACAATTATACAGTGCCTTGCGAAAGTATTCGGCCCCCTTGAACTTTGCGACCTTTTGCCACATTTCAGGCTTCAAACATAAAGATATAAAACTGTATTTTTTTGTGAAGAATCAACAACAAGTGGGACACAATCATGAAGTGCAACGACATTAATTGGATATTTCAAACTTATTAAACAAATCAAAAACTGAAAAATTGTTCGTGCAAAATTATTCAGCCCCTTTACTTTCAGTGCAGCAAACTCTCTCCAGAAGTTCAGTGAGGATCTCTGAATGATCCAATGTTGACCTAAATGACTAATTATGATAAATACAATCCACCTGTGTGTAATCAAGTCTCCGTATAAATGCACCTGCACTGTGATAGTCTCAGAGGTCCGTTAAAAGCGCAGAGAGCATCATGAAGAACAAGGAACACACCAGGCAGGTGCGAGATACTGTTGTGAAGAAGTTTAAAGCCGGATTTGGATACAAAAATATTTCCCAAGCCTTAAACATCCCAAGGAGCACTGTGCAAGCGATAATATTGAAATGGAAGGAGTATCAGACCACTGCAAATCTACCAAGACCTGGCCGTCCCTCTAAACTTTCAGCTCATACAAGGAGAAGACTGATCAGAGATGCAGCCAAGAGGCCCATGATCACTCTGGATGAACTGCAGAGATCTACAGCTGAGGTGGGAGACTCTGTCCATAGAACAACAGTCAGTCATATATTGCACAAATCTGGCCTTTATGGAAGAGTGGCAAGAAGAAAGCCATTTCTTAAAGATATCCATAAAAAGTGTCGTTTAAAGTTTGCCTCAAGCCACCTGGGAGACACACCAAACATGTGAAAGAAGGTGCTCTGGTCAGATGAAACCAAAATTGAACTTTTTGGCAACAATGCAAAACGTTATGTTTGGCGTAAAAGCAACACAGCTCATCACCCTGACCACACTATCCCCACTGTCAAACATAGTGGTGGCAGCATCATGGTTTGGGCCTGCTTTTCTTCAGCAGGGACAGGGAAGATGGTTAAAATTGATGTGAAGATGGATGGAGCCAAATACAGGACCATTCTGGAAGAAAACCTGATGGAGTCTGCAAAAGACCTGAAACTGGGACTGAGATTTGTCTTCCAACAAGACAATGATCCAAACATAAATCAAAATCTACAATGGAATGGTTCAAAAATAAACATATCCAGGTGTTAGAATGGCCAAGTCAAAGTCCAGACCTGAATCCAATCGAGAATCTGTGGAAAGAACTGAAAACTGCTGTTCACAAATGCTCTCCATCCAACCTCACTGAGCTCGAGCTGTTTTGCAAGGAGGAATGGGAAAACATTTCAGTCTCTCGATGTGCAAAACTGATAGAGACATACCCCAAGCGACTTACAGCTGTAATCGCAGCAAAAGGTGGCGCTACAAAGTATTAACTTAAGGGGGCTGAATAATTTTGCACGCCCAATTTTTCAGTTTTTGATTTGTTAAAAAAGTTTGAAATATCCAATAAATGTCGTTCCACTTCATGATTGTGTCCCACTTGTTGTTGATTCTTCACAAAAAAATACAGTTTTATATCTTTATGTTTGAAGCCTGAAATTTGGCAAAAGGTCACAAAGTTCAAGGGGGACGAATACTTTCGCAAGGCACTGTATATATATATATATCATTTTTTTATCCAGTCGGATAAACACTCCAAACCCGACTGCTCTGAGGCGTCTGCATGGTCCTAAAGCAAACCATTGAATAGTTTTGTATCATATTCCATTGATAAAACTGTGGTTGGACACAAACGCAATTTTAGAATGTGGGGCGGACGTGTCCCGTCTCCGTCCCCAGTGAAAGTTGCGCTCCTACATTCAGTAGTAACATTACCTCTTCTCTACAGACCTAAGGAAAACACCCCCAAACATGACGCACATAATGTTTCACAGAACAAAGACAATCCCACTTGTGAACATCAATGAGACACACAGCATCGTGGCAAAGCCAAATCTCTCAGGAGCTTGGACATATACATATGAAATATGAAATGAATGTTCAGTCATATCACAAAGCAACAGAGGTGACAAAACCCTGGGATGTTGCACTGGAAATACCAACACATCAGTATCAGCACAGAGCTATATTAACACGAGGTGATCAAAGTGACAGAGGATATAGTCTCCATACATGAGACCTCATAGCACCTAGTCAAACACCGCACCTTGTCAGCCTATTTTGGCCAATCGCCTGCTGACATTCCTATCTGCTCAGGACTGGAAGTCTATGTCGAGGAGCAGCCAATCGTTTTACAGTTTGGTCAGGTACAGTTGAATCACAAATGAGGCAATATGAGGTCCATGCACTCTGGCAAAATACGGAGCAGCTCTTAGCACCAAGAGACCTTCATTGGAATAGTAATACAATATTAATCAGACGAATGCATTAGACTAAGCATTGTAAATGTATTAGGAAATGCATGAGAGGATTTCCAATGGTTGAAAAAAGAAAAAGTGTTTTTTTTTACAAAGGATGAGAAGGTCTAATTCACTTGGAGTCATAATAAACATAAAACATAAAGCTTTATTACATACTTTGAGCTGGGGTGTAATCATTACACTCTAATCATTACTCCAAATATTCGAGTTGCTATTGGACAGATCCAGTTCGGTCCCTCTCTGTTTGCTCAATCTGTCCAATTGAAACGCTAGGAATGTTTTGCAACTGCTTGGAGTAATGTTAAGGTATTATCTAAGAGAAGCACATTGCAGAAACGCGATTGTTTACCACAACTTCTACCCATGGACAAGGTCCATTATGATACACTGTACATCACTACCCACTTAATGGATCCTTCGCTCTTAGTGTCCTTTGGGGTATTTCTAAACTGTAAAACTATATTTGTGAGAAGGCTGGGGGCTCTGAAATGTCCCCACACGGTCTCTTCTAGCTTACATGGCAGGGCCTTCTTCAAATAAAAACTTGTTTTTTCTAATGGTAAACATCAGGTAAAAATTGTTCTTAGTACTGTTTTCCTTTTTGAAGCTAAGAAGATTATTAGGACAACATAACGACTCCTTTTATGTTAGCTTCTCTATACAATACCTTTGTGCCCACCTAGCTTTGAATTTCAGCAATAAGGCCATCTGTGTTGCTACAACAGTAAATACCCAGCCCCTATTATCTCGGCTGGGGAAGCATTGTTTTTAATTACTGTGCAACTTGTTTCTGGAATGTGCAGCGCCATTGTTTACATTCCATTTATTTTATGTGCAATAAAATATAAAGTGCACCAAAGCTCATCTGTTGGAGAACCATATATCTTCAAAGTGAGAATGCGACAACAAACACCTGAAAGGTTTGACTGAGGGAAAAGGATAGATCACGCTGACAAATGTCTCAGCTATCTGAGACAGTTAATAGCAAGTCATAACACCCATGCTTCAACCAATATACTAACAATCTTGGTAATACGTCAAGCTAACACAAAATCAGGCCATCATTATGTTCCCCAATCCATACAAATCCATCTACAAAGCCCTACATATCAGAGAAATAAACATCTAGGAACATCAAAGTTGTCAAAGCTATCAATTCACACCAAGAACAAATGTATAAGTATAGGGGCCAAACTCACCTTCCACACTCTTTCCACTCTGGATAACTTGCGAGTTTTCATTCCAAGTGTTAGGAAGGGCTGTTAGCATGAGCCAGAGACTGAGCAGAGTTATATGGACTGGCTGAGTGAAGCGGAGTCAAGATCTGTCCATAGTGGAGACACACCTTAGCCCATCATGGTGAGAGCCTTCATACACTCAGCGATTCAGCATAAAATCCCCAAGCCTCACATTAACAAACTGAGTGTGTGTGTGTGTGTGTGTGTGTGTGCATAAGAGTGTGTGTGTGTGCTAGAGAGTATGTTTGTATACAGTCCAGCTTAGCTCAGCAAGACACAGCCCTCATTTCTCAAGTGTAGACAAGCGTCATTGTAAGGACCCCCTGTTGAGCTAGCCAACAGCGGCTAGAATGTGACACCCATCCTATCAAACTAAAGCAGGTCAGGTCAGTATACAGAGGGACTCTACAGTATAAGATAGAACTAGCTGTCTGATGGCTACGAATGGCCATTCACACACACACACACACACACACACAATGCTGAAACAGAACACTATGGGAGTCTATGGGACATAGCCAGCCGGCCAGCCCAGCAGCCATGCAGGCTCTCAGCTCAGCATCATCTCTTTCACAACAATCAGCACTAAGTCACTTACCAGGGCCATTATCTCACTCTCCCCATTCAGCCAAGATCAGCATAACACTCCACACCACACAGCAACAACCCAGCCACTTTACAGCTGCTCTATACCCTCTGTGGGTGGGATTTTTATCCTTTCTGCTTACGTGTCCCTCTCCTTCTCATCTACCAGGGGGAATTCGCCCCAACTCCGGGTTCGGCCGTCTCCCACTCAAAGTTTATGAATGCAATTAAACAATGGTCCATACTGAGCTAGGTTTAGCTAGGCTCAGTGATGGCTGTTTGTGTCTTAATGGGTTTAATAGAAATGCATTGGTACTGTACAAGGTAGAATAGAACTAGTAGTCTTCTCTATCACCACGGACTACCAACACAACGCTGTAATTGCTGTCAGTGCGAATAAAAATGTAACTTTCCCATTGTAAGAGTCTGACATGTTCTGATATGTTACTTTCGTCTTTATGAGTGTAGCATTTAGTGAAGTAAGGATTCATCCAGACATGATAGAACTGTTCGCTTCAAATTAGAGTAGTGAAACGGCTCTACTCAATAAAGAGTTGTTTCACACTGAGACTCGACTGTCCTCTGGTCCAAGCACCGCTCCATTACCCACACACTAACTTGCCAGTTGTTCACAACCAATGTTCCCTCTAATTCTTTTGGCACTTAGCAAATTTCAGGTCTGCTGAGCGCAAACTGAAACATTGGGAAAATTCTGTGCAGCTTCCGGTGCAAGTTTACTGTGAACACTGAGGCTGTACCTGCTTTAAGTTCCAGTTTTAACAGAGGCCAAGTAGGCTACTGTGGCTATTTGATCATAATGTAGGACTACCAGAGTGGACTACCATCAAAAACAATGGAGAAAATGCTTCCCATAACATTTTAACATGGAAATAGCTGTTCTATCATTCAGCCTACAGTAGCAGCCAATGTGTGGTGTTCAATGTAGGCCTACATTCCATGAGACTTTTAAAAAAAACATACCGGGCTTGACATTATCCACTTGTCCTTCAAACAAGGAGGTGACTGAACATTGTGTTGTTTGATGCAAGAATCCACTTTACAAAATACCTTCATTATTATTTCCATACCATTATTACAGTGAATCAGACAAAGTATGCTGCCAAAACAAATCAAATGTTATTTGTCACATACACATGGTTAGCAGATGTTAATGCGAGTGTAGCGAAATGCTTGTGCTTCTAGTAATATCCAACGAGTAATATAATATGTACATAAAAAAATATATGAATGAGTGATGGTATAGAACGGCATAGATGCAGTAGATGGTATAGAGTACAGTATATACATATGAGATGAGTAATGTAGGATATGTAAACATTATATGAAGTAGCATTGTTTAAAGTGGCTAGTGATACATTTATTACATCAATTTTTCCATTATTAAAGTGGCTGGAGTTGAGTCAGTATGTTGGCAGCAGCCACTCAATGTTAGTGATGGCTGTCTAACAGTCTGATGGCCTTGAGATAGAAGCTGTTTTTCCGTCTCTCGGTCCCTGCTTTGATGCACCTGTACTGACCTCACCTCGCCTTCTGGATGATAGCGTGTTGAACAGGTAGTGGCTCGGGTGGTTGTTGTCCTTGGTGATCTTTTTGGCCTTCCTGTGACATCGGTGGTGTAGGTGTCCTGGAGGGCAGGTAGTTTGCTCCCGGTGATGCGCTGTGCAGACCTCACTACCCTCTGGAGAGCCTTACGGTTATGGTCGGAGCAGTTGCCGTACCAGGCGGTGATACAGCCCGACATGATGCTCTCGATTGTGCATCTGTAAAAGTTTGTGAGTGTTTTTGGTGACAAGCCAAATTTTTTCAGCCTCCTGAGTTTGAAGAGGCACTGCTACGCCTTCTTCACCACACTGTCTGTGTGGGTAGACCATTTCAGTTTGTCTGTGATTTGTACGCCAAGGAACTTAAAACTTTCTACCCTCTCTGCTACTTTCCCGTTGATGTGGATAGCGGGGGTGCTCCCTCTGCTGTTTCCTGAAGTTCACGGTCATCTCCTTTGTTTTGTTGAAGTTGAGTGTGAGGTTATTTTCCTGACACCACACTCCGAGGGCCCTCACCTCCTCCCTGTAGGCCGTCTTGACGTTGTTGGTAATCAAGCCTACCACTGTAGTGTCGTCGGCAAACTTGATGATTGAGTTGGAGGCGTGCATGGCCACGCAGTTGTGGGTGAACAGAGAGTACAGGAGAGGGCTGAGAACGCACCCAAGTGGGGCCCCAGTGTTGAGGATCAGCGGGGTGGAGATGTTGTTACCTACCCTCACCACCTGGGGGCGGCCCGTCTGGAAGTCCAGGACCCAGTTGCACTGGGCGGGGTCGAGACCCTGGGTCTCGAGCTTGATGACGAGTTTGGAGGGTACTATGGTGTTAAATACTGAGCTGTAGTCGATGAGCAGCATTCTCACATAGGTATTCCTCTTGTTCAGATGGGTTAGGGCAGTGTGGAGTGTGATTGCGTCATTTGTGGACCTGTTGGGGTGGTAAGCAAATTGGAGTGGGTCTAGGGTGTCAGGTAGGGTGGAGGTGATATAGTCTCTCAAAGCACTTCATGATGACTGAAGTGAGTGCTACGGGGCGGTAGTCATTTAGCTCAGTTACCTTAGCTTTCTTGTGAACAGGAACAATGGTGGCCCTCTTGAAGCATGTGGGGACAGCAGACTGGGATAAGGATTGATTGAATATGTCCGTAAACACATCAGCCAGCTGGGCTGGGGATGCCGTCTGGGCCTGCAGCCTTGCGAGGGTTAACACGTTTAAATGTTTTGCTCACGTCGGCTGCAGTGAAGGAGAGCCCGCAGGTTTTGGTAGCGGGCCGTGTCAGTGGCACTGTAGTGTCCTCAAAGTGAGCAAAGAAGTTGTTTAGTCTGTCTGGGAGCAAAACATCCTGGTCCGCGATGGGACTGGTTTTCCTTTTATAGTCCATGATTGACTGTAGATCCTGCCACATACCTCTCGTGTCTGAGCCGTTGAATTGCGACTTAGCTTATTTGATTGCCTTGAGAAGGGAATAGCTACACTGTTTGTATTCGGTCATGTTTCTCGTCACCTTGCCCTGATTAAAAGCAGTGGTTCACGCTTTCAGTTTTGCCCGAATGCTGCCATCAATCCACAGTTTCTGGTTTGGGAATGTTTTAATAGACGCTGTGGGTACGACATCGCCGATGCACTTGCTAATAAACCCGCTATCTGAATCAACGTATATACAGTGCCTTGCGAAAGTATTCGGCCCCCTTGAACTTTGCGACCTTTTGCCACATTTCAGACTTCAAACATAAAGATATAAAACTGTATTTTTTTGTGAAGAATCAACAACAAGTGGGACACAATCATGAAGTGGAACGACATTTATTGGATATTTCAAACTTTTTTAACAAATCAAAAACTGAAAAATTGGGCGTGCAAAATTATTCATCCCCTTTACTTTCAGTGCAGCAAACTCTTTCCAGAAGTTCAGTGAGGATCTCTGAATGATCCAATGTTGACCTAAATGACTAATGATGATAAATACAATCCACCTGTGTGTAATCAAGTCTCCGTATAAATGCACCTGCACTGTGATAGTCTCAGAGGTCCGTTAGAAGTGCAGAGAGCATCATGAAGAACAAGGAACACACCAGGCAGGTCCGAGATACTGTTGTGAAGAAGTTTAAAGCCGGATTTGGATACAAAAAGATTTCCCAAGCTTTAAACATCCCAAGGAGCACTGTGCAAGCGATAATATTGAAATGGAAGGAGTATCAGACCACTGCAAATCTACCAAGACCTGGCCGTCCCTCTAAACTTTCAGCTCATACAAGGAGAAGACTGATCAGAGATGCAGCCAAGAGGCCCATGATCACTCTGGATGAACTGCAGAGATCTACAGCTGAGGTGGGAGACTCTGTCCATAGGACAACAGTCAGTCGTATATTGCACAAATCTGGCCTTTATGGAAGAGTGGCAAGAAGAAAGCCATTTCTTAAAGATATCCATAAAAAGTGTCGTTTAAAGTTTGCCACAAGCCACCTGGGAGACACACCAAACATGTGGAAGAAGGTGCTCTGGTCAGATGAAACCAAAATTGAACTTTTTGGCAACAATGCAAAACGTTATGTTTGGCGTAAAAGCAACACAGCTCATCACCCTGAACACACCATACCCACTGTCAAACATGGTGGGGGCAGCATCATGGTTTGGGCCTGCTTTTCTTCAGCAGGGACAGGGAAGATGGTTAAAATTGATGGGAAGATGGATGGAGCCAAATACAGGACCATTCTGGAAGAAAACCTGATGGAGTCTGCAAAAGACCTGAGACTGGGACGGAGATTTGTCTTCCAACAAGACAATGATCCAAAACATAAAGCAAAATCTACAATGGAATGGTTCAGAAATAAACATATCCAGGTGTTAGAATGGCCAAGTCAAAGTCCAGACCTGAATCCAATCGAGAATCTGTGGAAAGAACTGAAAACTGCTGTTCACAAATGCTCTCCATCCAACCTCACTGAGCTTGAGCTGTTTTGCAAGGAGGAATGGGAAAAAAATTTAGTCTCTTGATGTGCAAAACTGATAGAGACATACCCCAAGTGACTTACAGCTGTAATCGCAGCAAAAGGTGGCGCTACAAAGTATTATTAAGGGGGCTGAATAATTTTGCACGCCCAATTTTTCAGTTTTTTATTTGTTAAAAAAGTTTGAAATATCCAATAAATGTCGTTCCACTTCATGATTGTGTCCCACTTGCTGTTGATTCTTCACAAAAAAATACAGTTTTATATCTTTATGTTTGAAGCTTGAAATGTGGCAAAAGGTCGCAAAGTTCAAGGGAGCCGAATACTTTCGCAAGGCACTGTATGTTGTTGTTCGCCGCAATGCGGAACATATCCCAGTCCACGTGATCGAAGCAATCTTGAAGTGTGGAATCCGATTGGTCGGACCAGCGTTGAACAGACCTGAGCGTGGGAGCTTCCTGTTTTAGTTTCTGTCTATAGGCAGGGAGCAACAAAATGGAGTCGTGGTCAGCTTTTCCGATAGGAGGGCGGGGGACGGCCTTATATGCGTCGCGGAATGATCTAGGGTTTTGCCAGCCCTGGTTGCACAATCGATATGCTGATAGAATTTAGGGAGCCTTGTTTTCAGATTAGCCTTGTTAAAATCTCCAGCTACAATAAATGCAGCCTCAGGATATGTGGTTTCCAGTTTACATAGAGTCAAATGAAGTTCGTTCAGGGCCATCGATGTGCCTGCTTAGGGGGGATATATGCGGCTGTGATTATAATCGAAGAGAATTCTCTAGGTAGATAATGCGGTCGGTATTTGATTGTGAGGAATTCTAAGTCAGGTGAACAGAAGAACTTGAGTTCCTGTATGTTATTATGATCACACCACATCTTGTTAATCACACCGCCCTTCTTCTTATCAGAGAGATGCTTGTTTCTGTCGGCGCGATGCGTGAAGAAACCAGCTGGCTGTACCGACTCCGATAGCATGTCTCGAGTGAGCCATGTTTCCATGAAAAAAAGAACGTTGCAGTCTCTGATGTCTTTCTGGAAGGCTACCCTGGCACGGATTTTGTCTACCTTGTTGTCAAGAGACTGGACATTGGTGAGTAGTATGCTCGGGAGCGGTGCGCGATGTGCCCGTCTACGGAGCCTGACCCGAAGACCGCTCCGTCTGCCCCTTCTACGGCGTCGTTGTTTTGGTTCGCCGGCTGGGATCCGATTCATTGTCCTGGGTGGTGGGCAAAACAGAGGATCCGCTTCGGGAAAGTCGTATTCCTGGTCGTAATGATGGTGAGTTGCCGTTGCTCTTATATCCAAAAGTTCCTCCCGACTGTATGTAATAAAACCTAAGATTACCTGGGGTAACAATGTAAGAAATAACACATAAAAAACAACAAAATACTGCATAGTTTCCTAGGAACGCGAAGTGAGGCGGCCATCTCTGTCGGCGCCTCTGCCTATTGGCTACTTAGCTTACTCAAGCCTGCCTCAAAATGCAACACCGCCACTTTAAGACTTTCAAAGATGCCTAGAAATGTAGAAGTTTTGTGCTCTTGATGGACGCAATTAGCTATAACTGGGCTAATAACTCACTAAATAGCCAAGAATATGAACAAATGTGCACACGTAAATACATGCAGCTTGTGCTTTCATCTCAAAACAAGGGATATAGTTGTCACGATCGTTGGAAGCATACTCAAACCAAAGTGCAACATGATCTGGGATCCACTTTTTATTTATTTAAAGTAAGTGAACCACACAACAAAACAATAAACAAAACGTGACGACAACGGCTAACATGCAACTACACATAAACAATATCCCACAAAACACAGGTGGAAAAAAGCTACCAAAATATGAACCCCAATTAGAGACAGTGATTACCAGCTGCATCTAATTGGGAATCATACTAAATCACCAACATAGAAAACAAAACTAGAACCCCACATACAAATAATAAACTAGACTAACCCCCAGTCACGCCCTGACCTACTCTACCATAGAAAATATGGGCTCTCTATGGTCAGGACGTGACAGTACACCCTCCCCCAAAGGTGTGGATTCCGGCCGCAAAACCTGAAACCAAAAGGGAGGGTTAGGGCTCGGTGGCGGCTGGCGGCTCTGGTGCGGGACGAAGAACCCACTCAGCTGGCAGATCCACCATCTTTGGTGGCGGCTCTGGTGCGGGACGAAGAACCCACTCATCCCTCGTATCCAGCCAAGGACCCAGGCTGGACACTGTGCCTGGACTGGACCTAGATGCCGAGGAAGGCGAAACGTGATGTGGAGCGGGACTGTCATGGAGCGGGACTGGACACAGGCCCTGGCCTGGACATCGGTGCAGAGGAAGACTCCTGCCATGGAGTCCTCCTCTGCGCCGATGCCCAGTCCAGACACGGCGTCCAATCCCGCTCCAGGTCAGGAGTCTTCCTCTGCACCGATGTCCAGGCCAGGGCCGGTGTCCAGTCCCGCTCCATGGCAGGAGCCTTCCTCTGCACCGATGTCCAGGCCAGGGCCGGTGTCCAGTCCCGCTCCATGGCAGGAGTCTTCCTCTGCACCGATGTCCAGGCCAGGGCCGGTGTCCAGTCCCGCTCCATGGCAGGAGTCTTCCTCTGCACCGATGTCCAGGCCAGGGCCGGTGTCCAGTCCCGCTCCATGGCAGGAGCCTTCCTCTGCACCGATGTCCAGGCCAGGGCCGGTGTCCAGTCCCGCTCCATGGCAGGAGCCTTCCTCTGCACCGATGTCCAGGCCAGGGCCGGTGTCCAGTCCCGCTCCATGGCAGGAGTCTTCCTCTGCACCGATGTCCAGGCCAGGGCCGGTGTCCAGTCCCGCTCCATGGCAGGAGCCTTCCTCTGCACCGATGTCCAGGCCAGGGCCGGTGTCCAGTCCCGCTCCATGGCAGGAGCCTTCCTCTGCACCGATGTCCAGGCCAGGGCCGGTGTCCAGTCCCGCTCCATGGCAGGAGTCTTCCTCTGCACCGATGTCCAGGCCAGGGCCGGTGTCCAGTCCCGCTCCATGGCAGGAGCCTTCCTCTGCACCGATGTCCAGGCCAGGGCCGGTGTCCAGTCCCGCTCCATGGCAGGAGTCTTCCTCTGCACCGATGTCCAGGCCAGGGCCGGTGTCCAGTCCCGCTCCATGGCAGGAGCCTTCCTCTGCACCGATGTCCAGGCCAGGGCCGGTGTCCAGTCCCGCTCCATGGCAGGAGCCTTCCTCTGCACCGATGTCCAGGCCAGGGCCGGTGTCCAGTCCCGCTCCATGGCAGGAGCCTTCCTCTGCACCGATGTCCAGGCCAGGGCCGGTGTCCAGTCCCGCTCCAGGTCAGGAGCCTTCCTCTGCACCGATGTCCAGGCCAGGGCCGGTGTCCAGTCCCGCTCCATGGCAGGAGCCTTCCTCTGCACCGATGTCCAGGCCAGGGCCGGTGTCCAGTCCCGCTCCATGGCAGGAGTCTTCCTCTGCACCGATGTCCAGGCCAGGGCCGGTGTCCAGTCCCGCTCCATGGCAGGAGCCTTCCTCTGCACCGATGTCAAGGCCAGGGCCGGTGTCCAGTCCCGCTCCAGGTCAGGAGCCTTCCTCTGCACCGATGTCCAGGCCAGGGCCGGTGTCCAGTCCCGCTCCATGGCAGGAGCCTTCCTCTGCATCTAGGTCCAGCCCAGGCACAGTGTTCAGCCTGGGTCCATGAGCAGGTTCTTCGGCCCGCACCAGATCCTCCACCAAAGATGGTGGATCTGCGAGCTGAGCGGGTTCTTCGTCCCGCACCAGAGCCGCCCCCGATGCTGGTGGATCCGCGGGATGAGCGGGTGCTTGGTCCGGCACCAGAGCCGCCACCGACACTAGACACTCCCCTTAACCCTCCCTTTTGGTTTCAGGTTTAACGGCCGGTGTCCGCACCTTTGGGGGGGGGGGGTACAGTTATGTCCTGACCATAGAGAGCCCTTATTTTCTTTTGTAGAGTAGGTCAGGGCATGACTGGGGGTTAGTCTCGTTTATTATTTCTATGTGAAGTTTTATGTTTTCTATTTTGGTGATTTTGTATGATTCCCAATTAGAGGCAGCTGGTAATCGTTGTCTCTAATTGGGGATCCTATTTTAGGTAGCTTTTTTCCACCTGTGTTTGTGGGATATTGTTTATGTGTAGTTGCATGTTAGCAGTCCATTGTCGTCACATTTCGTTTATTCTTTATTGTTTTGTTGTGTGGTTCACTTATTTTAAAATAAAAAATGTGGAACCCAGATCACGCTGCACGTTGGTCCGAGTATGCTTCCAACAAATATCGTGACAATAGTCCCCACCATTCACATTGTAAATACAGTCCAGTTCAAAGTGAACAGCACAAATCAATATATGGCAATGGACTATTTGCATATAGGCCTACTGCAGCTCTGATTGGTTATGGTGCACAGGTCTGTGGAGTCCGGGCCTGAGTTGTGCCTGTCAATCCAATAGAATCCTACTCTGATGCTCTCTGACTACAACAACATGTCTTGCATAGTTTGTTTTGTGTTGGTATGATGCATTGAAAGTGGCTAATATTGCATTGATTTTATCACAATCCACACGGTAAAGGGAAACATTGATAGTGTTAATGGGGAAAACTCTAGAAAGTTGAGTGGAGTTCAATCTCGTGCGTCTCTCCGCGGCCTGATATTTCTTCTGCCGGGGAGCTGCATACCTGTGCACCTGAGGAAATAGTGAGCAAAGTAGTGAGGCTATAAGAGTAGCAAGGCTACATACAGACACTGGTTAGTCAGGCTGATTGAGGTAGTATGTACATGTAGATATGGTAAAAGTGACTATGCATATATGATGAACAGAGAGTAGCAAGTAGCGTAAAAAGGGGTTGGCGGGTGTTGGGTGATGGCACAATGCAGATAGCCTGGTTAGCCAATGTGCAGGAGCACTGGTTGGTCGGCCCAATTGCGGTAGTATGTACATATGTACATGAATGTATATTTAAAGTGACTATGCATATATGATAAACAGGGAGTAGCAGCAGCGTAAAAGAGGGGTGGGGGGGGACACAATGCAAATAGTCCGGGTAGCCATTTGATTACCTGTTCGGGAGTCTTATGGCTTGAGGGTAAAAACTGTTGAGAAGCCTTTTTGTCCTAGACTTGGCACTCCGGGACCACTTGCCATGCGGTAGTAGAGAGAACAATCTATGACTGGAGTGGCTGGGGTCTTTGACAAGTTTTAGGGCCTTCATCTGACACCGCCTGGTGTAGAGGTCCTGGATGACAGGCAGCTTAGCCCCAGTGATGTACTGGGCCGTACACACTACCCTCTGTAGTGCCTTGCGGTCGGAGGCCGAGCAATTGTCGTACCAGGCAGTGATGCCACCATGCTCTCGATGTTGCAGCTTTAGAACCTTTTGAGGATCTCAGGACCCATGCCAAATCTTATTAGATTCCTGAGGGGGAATAGGCTTTGTCGTGCCCTCTTCACCACTGTCTTGGTGTGCTTGGACCATGTTAGTTTGTTGTTGATGTGGACACCAAGGAACTTGAAGCTCTCAACCTCCTCCACTACAGCCCCGTCGATGAGATTGGGGGTGTGCTCGGTCCTCCTTTTCCTGTAGTCCACAATCATCTCCTTAGTCTTGGTTACGTTGAGGGATAGGTTGTTATTCTGGCACCACCCGGCCAGGTCTCTGACCTCCTCCCTATAGGCTGTCTTGTCGTTGTCGGTGATCAGACCTACCACTGTTGTGTCGTCTGAAAACTTAATGGTGTTGGAGTTGTGCCTTGGTCACAAGCCAGTTCGACACATCATTGGAACCAAATAGGTTAAAAAAAATGTAATCTGGTCCCATGCTATCAACACAGACTTATTTTTGTATGGAAATTGACCATAGTGCCATTCAGTATGAGTTGGAGCTGGGGAGATTCAGATTGACACATCTGGCAATAGAGTTACTGCATTCCCATGATTTGACAACCAATCTGGAGCGCAGGATGAACATCAATCATTTCAGATCTGTTTCCTGTCTCAGTGGGCCTCACTCTGCGGATTCCAGAATAGGAAATCACAGTTCTTAGTTCCGAGTTCCATCTCTCCCCACCAACTCTCCCCTAACACGAGGCATTCATTATCTACTCTATATCTCTCGCACCACTTTCAATGTGCAGGGAAAAGCAATCTGCTCTGCTGTCCTACGAGTTGTGGGGTCTATGACTAGATGAAGCTCTGCTGCTGCCTGAGAGGGGGAACAGGGGCTGAAGATAAAACAGAGCATCCACACGGAGGATGTACAGTTGAAGTCGGAAGTTTACATACATTTACGTGGGAGTCATTAAAACTAGTTTTTCAACCACTCAAACAAATTTCTTGTTAACAAACTATAGTTTTGTCAAGTCGGTTAGGATATCTACTTTGTGCAAGACACAAGTCATTTTTCCAACAATTGTTCACTTATAATTCACTGTATCACAATTCCAGTGGGTCAGACGTTTAAATACACCAAGTGCCTTTAAACAGCTTGGAAAATTCCAGAAAATGATGTCATGGCTTTAGAAGCTTCTGATAGGCTAATTGACATCATTTAAGTCAATTGGAGGTATACCAGTGGATGTATTTCAAGGCCTACCAACTCAGTGTCTCTTTGCTTTACATAATGGGAAAATCAAAAGAAATCAGCCAAGACATCAGAAAAAAAATTGTAGACCTCCACATGTCTGGTTCATCCTTGGGAGCAATTTCCAAATGCCTGAAGGTACCACGTTCATTTGTACAAACATTAGTACACAAGTATAAACACCATGCAGCCGTCATACTGCTCAGGAAGGAGACACGTTCTGTCTCCTAGAGATGAACGTACATTGGTGCGTAATGTGCAAATCAATCCCAGAACAAGAGCAAAGGACCTTGTGAAGATGCTGGAGGAAACAGGTACAAAAGTATATATATCCACAGTAAAACGAGTCCTATATCGGCATAACCTGAATGGCCGCTCAGCAAGGAAGACGCCACTGCTCCAAAACCGCCATAAAAAGCCAGACTACAGTATGCAACTGCACATGGGGACAAAGATCATACTTTTTGGAGAAATGTCCTCTGGTCTGAAGAAACAAAAATAGAACTGTTTGGCCATAATGACCATCTTTAGGAGGAAAAAGGGGGAAGCTTGCAAGCTGAAGAACACCATCCCAACCATGAAGCACAGATGTGGCAGCATCATGTTGTGGGGGTGCTTTGCTGCAGGAGGGACTGATGCACTTCACAAACTAGAACTGAAACTAGAACTAAACTAGAAACTAGAACTGAAAAAGCTTGTGCGAGCAAGGAGGCCTACAATCCTGACTCGGTTACACCTGCTCTGTCAGGAGGAATGGGCCAAAATTCACCCAACTTATTGTAGGAAGCTTGTGGAAGGCTACCCAAAACGTTTGACCGAAGTTAAACAATGCTACTAAAAACGAAATGATTGTATGTAAACTTCTGACCCACTGGGAATGTGATAAAAGAAATAAAATCTTAAATAAATCATTCTCTCTACTATTATTCTGACATTTCACATTCTTAAAATAAAGTGGTGATCCTTACTGACCTAAGACAGGGAATTTTTACTAGGATTAAATGTCAGGAATTGAGAAAAACTGCTTTTAAATGTATTTGGCTCAGGTGTATGTAAACTTCCGACTTCAACTGTACATGTAGGCTACATGCAGCTAAATGGTCCACATACAAAAGAGCCCTGACAAAACATGCTTATGTATGGTTACGCATAGAAAGAGCTCACTCTCCAGCACCATGAGAGAGAGAGAGACAGAAAAAGGAGAAAGGTCTATCCATGCTTTCTGAGTTTTACCAACAGATGGAGACAGAGTCAAATCTGACTTATCTTGTTCAGGTATGCAGCACAACCATTTCCCCCTTATATGGCAGTATTGATGCTACTTGTAGTTCTAGTTTGTCCTCCCTGTTGGGCTTTAATGCAGACACAAAACTGTGGGGATGCAACCTGAAAGTCTTCTTCATGACCCAGCAAGGTACAAAGGAGACAGAGAAGAGCAGTATTTGTGTTTGTATGTGGTGAGAGGAGACAGGAGCGGAGAGGGAGAGAGAGAGAGCTCTTCATTCCGCCCAGTAGACTCAGAAATATTAGTATTTTATCCGACAATGAGTAACATGCAGTGCCACTGTTTCTATACACAGTTAATTACGAGGGAAACAAAGTGAAATGCAGTTAAATTAGTAAATTTGGCCCGAAAATACAGAGAATGTGTGCAGTGTACTGTGTTGGATTATATACCATTGTGTTTTAAATACAGTGCACAAAATATAATCAGGAACTGTATTTTCTACATGAGCATTTAAAGTTAGATTTTGATTTGATTAATTAGGATCAATGGCGACAGCTACTCTTAATGGGGTCCGACAAATAACAAAAACGACATTACAGACAAAATAATTTACAATTCACATACACTACCTGTAAACACCCTGATCTGTTTCACTTGTCCTCGTTATTGTCACCCCCTGCAGGTGTTGCTTGTTTTCCGCAGTGTATTTATCCCTGTGTTTCCTGTCTCTCTGCCAGTTCATTTTGTTTTCCCCAGTGTATTAATCCCTGTGTTTCCTGTCTCTCTGTGCCAGTGTATTTATCGCTATGTTTCCTGTCTCTCTGTGCCAGTTCGTCTTGTATGTTCCAAGTCAACCAGTGGTTTTTCCCTTCTCCTGCTTTTTGGAATTCTCTTTTTTCTAGTCCTCCCAGTTTTGACCCTTGTCTGTTTCTGGACTTTGTATCCGCCTGCCTGACCCTTCTGCCTGCCTTGACCACGAGCCTGTCTGACACTCTGTACCTCCTGGACTCTGATCTGGTTTTGACCTTTTGCCTGTCCACAACCATTCTCTTGCCTACTCATTTTGGATGAATAACTATTGTAAGACTCCAACCATCTGCCTCCTGTGTCTGCATCTGGGTCTGGAATGGGCTCTGGAACAGATGCCTCACAAGTCCTCAACTGGCAGCTTAATTAAATAGAAACAACAAAACCCCTGTCTCAACGCCAACAGTGAAGAGGCAACTCCAGGATGCTGGCCTTCTAGGCAGAGTTCCTCTGTCCAGTGGCTGTGTTCTTTTGTCCGTCTTAATCTTTTATTTTTTACTGGCCAGTCTGAGATATGGCTTTTTTTTTGCAACGCTGCCTAGAAGGCCAGTATCCAGGAGTCGCCTCTTCTTTGTTGACGTTAAGACTGGTGTTTTGCAGGTACTATTTAATGAACCTGCCAGTTGAGGACTTGTGAGGTGTCTGTTTCTCAACCTAGACACTCTAATGTACTTGTCCTCTTGCTCAGTTCTGTGCCGGGGCCTCCCACTCCTCTTTCTATTCTGGTTTGAGCCAGTTTGTGCTGTTCTGTGAAGGGGGTAGAACACAGCGTTGTACGAGATTTTCAGTTTCTTGGCAATTTCTCACATGGAATAGCCTTCATTTCATTAATTTCTCAGAACAAGAATAGCCTGACTTTCTAGCCATTTTGAGCCTGTAATCAAACCCACAAATGCTGACGCTCCAGATACTCAACTAGTCTAAATTAAGCCAGTTTTATTGCTTCTTTAATCAGGACAACAGTTTTCAGCTGTGCTAACATAATTGCAAAAGTGTTTTCTAATGATCAACTAGCCTTTTAAAATGATAAACTTGGATTAGCTAACACAACGTGCTATTGGAACACAGGAGTGATGGTTGCTGATAACGGGCCTCTGTACACCGATGTAGATATTCCATAAAAAATCTGCCGTTTCCAGCTACAATAAACATTTACAACATTAACACTACACTGTATTTCTGATACATTTTTCGTTATTTTAATGGACAAGAAATGTGCTTCTCTTTCAAGAACAAGGACATTTCTAAGTGACCCCAAACTTTTGAATGGTAGTGTACACTTTAAAAAAGGTTTAATCGATGCAGTAGGTGACCTGTTGCTTCTATGTGGCAGTATTCCTTTAGCATCTCTGCCCTCTGTGTGTGTAGTCCCGGAGCTGTGGCACTATCATGGCAGGGTCGATAAGAGAACTTGCCAGTGTGACACAAGAGATTACTGCTGCCTGCCTGGTCTCATCCCAGAAAAAAAAAACAGGCTTACTCCCGAAAAGCACCCTATTCCCTAGTCAATGCTTTACTTTTGACTAGGACCCATAGGGATCTGGTCAAAAGTAGTGTACTATATAGGGAATAGGGTGCCATTAGGGACAAATCCCCTGGCTGGACTCTGGATTCTAATGCTGCTTGCTGAGACTAACTACTACTGTTCAACTAACTAGCTCTCCTGTCTGTCCCCCTGAGTGTGTCTCAAATGTTACCCGACTCCCTACATAGTACATTACTTTCGACCAGATCCCCAGGGCCCTAGCCAAAATTACTACAGATGGAATAAATGACACGTTTGAGACCCATATATATTGGAAGAGAGAAGCAGTAAGTAACATTTTGGCCCCTGCTGTATAAAAACTGTACTCTCCCACATTTAATTAATTTGCAGTACTTTGAACTTGGCAGTTGGCAAATTTGTGTCTGATCTTTATTTATACAAGTCAAATAACTGTGAATCTGTCTCAGAGAACTCATTAGAGAGAAAATAGATTCTAGAATGTCACCATTTCCTCCCTACTGGTCCTCTAATTAAATGTTAAATCATTCTCCCTGCAGGCACACACACACACACACACACACACACACACACACACACACACAGCTGAGACTGGTGGTCAATGTCATCCATCAGTTTTCTAGTTTTCTTAATGCAGCTGTCAGTCTGTGAGTGTTTGGGCTCTGTGACTGTATAAAGCCTGTTCTGCTTTCCCCTACTGTGATATGACATTGTGAATCTCGTTTTGGAGCTGGCTGGCTGTGTCAGGCTGGTCTGTCTCTCCCCCGCGGCAGTGGAAATGAGCATCACACAAGCAGGCGTTTTGGATTTCATGAATATAAGCACATTATTTATAGGTGATTGATTGGTTGCCAGTCTTTGCCTTACCCCTAACTGCATTGTTAGCCATGACTACCTCCTCCTTTCTGCAATATCTATTGGCTTGTGTGCTCCCATGCATATTGATCTCATGCCTCCTTCCTTACCCGTCTTGCCAGTCTGTCTTGCTGCCTTTCTCCAAGTTGCTTGCTGATATTGGCTGGAACATGAGAGCCTCTAGTGGCCAAGTCTATGTATTGCATGGAATGGAGAGGCAACTGCATGACCTGCCATGCCTTTGTTTCGCTCATCCTGAAGAAATTATTACATTGGGTTAAAGCATTTCACACCTTACCACTTTCAAAGTAAGACAATAAAAACAAAGCTTTGCATAGTACTGTACTGAAAAGTTTGCATCTGAA
>NC_088228.1:25842837-25912837 GCF_036934945.1 Oncorhynchus masou masou
TTTTTTTTGAGAGAGAGAGACCATCATCTTAGAAAAGCAAGTAAAAGGTCATATTGAAAATTAGCTCCCTGGATGCAATTCCTATGGCTTCCAAAGGGTGTGAGCAGTATATGTTCAAGGTGTCGGGCTTGTAACTTCAGAAACTAATAAGAAATATCCATTTTAGTACAGGAACACAGTCTTGGAAATTCATGTTTGCGCACTACATGAAGACAGGACACACCTGCTAAAATCGGTTTCCTATTGAACATACATAAGAAATATTATTACGTAAGAAATATTATTTCCGTAAGAAATATTATAGTTTGATTACATTTTAGGGTATCTGAGGAGTAAATAAAAACATATTTTGACTTGTTGAAACACTTTGAATGAGTGGATTACTCTAATCGATGGCGCCAACTAAACTGACTTTTTGGGATATAAAGAAAGATTTTATCTAACAAAACGACACTACATGTTATAGCTGGGACCCTTTGGATGACAAATCAGAGGAAGATTTTCAAAAAGTAAGTAATATTTAATCGTTATTTGTGAACGTTTGAAACCTGTGCCAGTGGAAAATTATTTTGATGTGGTGCGCCATCCTCAAAATATCGCATGGCATGTTTTCGATGTAATAGCTACTATAAATCGGACAGTGCAGTTAGATAAACAAGAATTTAAGCTTTCAGCCGATATAAGACACTTATATGTACATACATCTTTAAAATCAATATTATTTATGATTATTTATTTGAATTGCACTAGCGGGACGCCGAGCCCTAAGAAGTTTTAAATTTATTATAGAACTCTGGGGGGAAGCCATCCTCCCCAGGAGATTTATTAGAAGGTAAAGATTTAATGGCTTCCAACAATTCAGAAACTGAAACTTGTTCACACAGGCGCTCTCTGGCTTCCTCTGACAGGCATGGGAGGTTGAGAGAGGAGAGAAAAGAGTCCATCTCTGATAGATCAACTCTTGATTCGGAAGTATAGAGGTCCTCGTAGTATTTCTTAAAAGCATCATTCATTTCAGTAGGGTTGAAAGATATCTCATTAGTAAGAGTTTCTATAGCATTAATTGTCCTCTCACTTTCCTCTTCTTTCAGTTGCCATGCCAATACTTTGTGTGCTTTCTCTCCAAGTTCGTAGTAATGCTATTTTGATTTAGTAATGGCCCTCTTAGCTTGAGTTCAGAGTATTATATTTGCGTTTTTATTTACCAAATGCCCGTATAGGTCTTTAGTCTGTCTTTTTGGTAGGTTTTCTCTAGCTCAAAGGTTTCAGATTCATTTCATTTCATTTCAGACATTCAGTTCAGCACTGTGTTTTTTCTTCAACCCTTAAGTATAGGCAATGATTTGTATAGGCTTTCAATGTGTCTCAAAGAATGAAACTGTCAAGAGCAAAGGGTTTGTTTGTCAAAGTAAAAATATTGATCTGCTCTTTGATGAATGCAAAAATTCAGGTTTCTTCAGAAATGCAGAATTTAGTCTCCATCTTTATCTTTGTTAATCAAAGTAGTTAGAGCAGTAAAAATATGTGATTTGTCATACCCGTGGTATACGGTCTGATATACCATGGCTGTCAACATTCAGGGCTCAAAGCAGTTTATAACACTCTATGAAACAGTTGGGTTGATAGTAAAGAGTTATCTATGCATGTGTGAGTGTTGGGTGGATGTGAATAAAAAGAGTAGTCCCTATCCTGTGGGTGCATCTGTCTCCAGACGTCTAGTAAATTGACATCCTTCATGAATGACATGGTGAGCTTGGCGGCTTTGGTAAGAGGGGAGGGTTTATCAGAGGACCAATCAAGAACTGTATCTAAACAAACATTTAAATCTCCTCCCACCAGTAGCCATCCTGGTGGTGCTTGAGCTACTGAAGGAAGACATTCTGAACATATGGTCATCGAGGTTAGGAGCTTAAATATTCAATAGGCTCCAAGACTCCGAATGCATGCCCCTGCAACAAAACAAACCTGCCTAAGGGATCAGATATGGTGTTGCTGATACACAATGGGATGTGTCTACTTATCAAAATGTCAGTTCCTTTTGCTTTAGAGATGAAAGAGGACACAAAAACTTGCCCTGCCCGTTCCCTCTTTAATTTCATGTGTTCACTGACAGTAAGATGTGTTTCTTGCAAGAACACAATGTCAGTCTTTAATTTCTTAAGGTATGTATAGACTCTTTTCCTCTTAACCGGCCTGTAAAGACATTCTATGTTGAATGTGACATATTTTCATGGGTTGGGCATTTTGTGGGCATGAGTTGGGTTTCAAATATATAACTAAATGGTAATCACTCATATGTAAATAATCAGGTAATGTTTCAACATAAGCTTGAAGTGACCTATGTGTCTCTTAGGAAAGAATTTAACATAGAAAAAAAAACATAAACACCTTCCAAACTGATTGTTGGACTAAAACCACAATCCCAACAATCAAACACGAGAACACTTGTAGAGATACGTTGTTCCTCCATTTCCATCTTACTCTTACTAGCTAAACTTTGGCATAAACTAAAACCAAAGCCTACAAGCTCTCTACGTAGAAAACAAATGCTGTGAATAGACATTTATGGCTAAAAAATGTACTCTCAACAACCAGGGCTGCCTAAGTCTCTTTTCAGGAGAAGAGGAGAAACAACATAAATGAGGGAAAAGGCAATGGGCCTTGGCCTGCTAATTTGCGTCGCTCAGTGGATATTGTCAAAACCTAAATATATACTCCTGTAAATATAATAGAACTCACCACAGGAAAAATAATTGTTTGTTGAAAATGTCTCACCTGTAGCGGCCGAATTGCGGAGTATACCGATCCATATTCCAAATTCAGCAGTTCAGTCCCAGGACAGCACAAACAAAAACAATTGCAATAAGCTGCGTCAAATCCCATGGATAGACCTTCGTGAATCAAACGCTCAGTTCTTTGAGAAAGTGAACACTTCTCCGGGTGTGTGGAAGAGATGACTTTGGCCTTTGTACTGAACTTTCATCCGCGCAGGCTGAATGAGGTAGCTACGTGATGTTCTTCTTTTGGGCTTTGGTGGCTGGCTTGAACTGCTTGCGATGTCTTGCGAGATCTGCGCTCATATCCGGGATAAGGCTGACCCTCTTGCCATGGATGGTGACATCCCATTTAGCTCTTACAAGTCACAGTATCTTCTCCCTGTCCTGGAAACCGGAGGAACCTGATCAGGATAGCCCGTGCGGGCTCATCTGGTGTGGGTTTTGGTGTTAAGGTTCTGTGGGTGCATTCGATTTCCAGCTGCTTGGTGAAGTTGATTATGCCCAGGTCATCAGTGATCAACTCAGTGAAAAAACAGACGTGATCTCGGCCCTTTCGCTGTCCTCCTTCAATCCTACCACACAGATATTGCTACATGTATTTCACCTTTATTTAACCAGGTAGGATAGATGAGAACACTTTCTCATTTACAACTGCGACCTGGCCAAGATAAAGCAAAGCAGTTGGACACATACAACAACACAGAGTTACACAGAGTAAAACAAACATACAATACAATACAATCAATAATACAGTAGAAAAGTAAGTCTATATAATGTGTGTGCAAATGAGGTAAGATAAGGGAGGTAAGGCAATAAATAGGCCATGGTGGCGAAGTAATTACAAAATAGCAATTAAACACGGGAGTGATAAATGTGCAGAAGATGAATGTGCAAGTAGAGATACTGGGGTACTGCTCTGGTTCCGATCCACCTTGTTTTTGAGATAGGCATTGTCCTTCTGCAGCTGTTTGTTCACCTGCTCATGTCGGGTGACGGTATCTTCAAGGGTGCTAATGCATGCCTCAGTCGTTCTCAAAAGGAGATCATTCAGGGAGGATTTCAGGCCGTCAATGGAAGAATGAAGTTCAGCTGATTTTCTTATTGCTTTGTGCACATGTGCATTGTCATGCTGAAACAGGAAAGGGCCTTCCCCAAACTGTTGCCACAAAGTTGGAAGCACAGAATTGTCTAGAATGTCATTGTATGCTGTAGCGTTAAGATTTCCCTTCACTGAAACTAAGGGGCCTAGTTCTCTGCTGACGTTGCTTCCAGAGGCAGTTTGGAACTTGGTAGTGCGTGTTGCAAACGAGGACAGGCAATTTTTACACTCTACGCTCTTTAGCATTCGGCGGTACCATTATGTGAGCTTGTATGGCCTACCACTTCATGGCTGAGCCGTTGTTGCTCCTAGACATTTTCACTTCACAATAACAGCAGTTACAACTGAAGATAGCAGAGCAGAGCAGAAATTTGACGAGCTGACTTGTTGGTAAGTTGGCTTTCTATGACGGTGCCACTATTTGCGTTTGTATTTATTAAAGATGCCCATTAGCTGTTGACAAGGCAGCAGCTACTCTTCTTGGGGTCCAAACACATTAAGGCACTAACATTACATATAAACAAAAGATAAAACAGTACATAATATTGTCAAACCTTGATCTGTTTCACCTGTTCCTGTGATTGTCTCCACCTGCTCCAGGTGTTGTTTATTTACCACAGTGTATTTATCCCTGTGTTTCCTGTCTCTGTGCCAGTTCGTCTTGTATGTTTAGTCAAGTCAACCAGCGTGTTTTTCCCGTACTCCTTTTTGCTATTCTCCTTTTTATAGTCCTCCCGGTTTTGACCCTTGCCTGTTTCTGGACTTTGTACCCACCTGCCTAACCATTCTGCCTGCCTTGACCACGAGTCTGTCTGCCACTCTGTACCTTCTGGACTCTGATCTGGTTTTGACCTTTTTGCCAGTCCACGACCATTCTCTTGCTTACCACTTTGGAATATTAAACATTGTAAGACTCCAACCTTCTGCCTCCTATGTCTGCATCTGGGTCTCGCCTTGTGCCTTGATACATATAACATTTTTACACTACAACTCAGTTAAAAGAAAATAAGCTCTTCAGTAAGGCCATTCTACTGACAATGTTTGTCTGTTGAGATTGCATGGATTTGTGCTCAATTTTATACACCTGTCAGCAAAGGGTGTGGCTGAAATAGCCAAATCCACTAATTTGAAGGGATGTCCACAAACTTTTGGATAAAAAGTGTAGACTGGATATACAGTACCAGCAAAGTTTGGACACACCTACTCATTCTAGGGTTTTCTTTATTTATACTATTTTCTACGATGTAGAATAATAATGATGACATCAAAACTATTCAATAACACATATGGAATCATGTAATAACCAAAAAAAGTATTAAACAAATCAAAATATATATTATATTTTAGATTCTTCAAAGTAGCCATCTTTTGCCTTGATGATAGCTTTGCACACTCTTGGCATTCTCTCAACCAGCTTCATGAAGTAGTCACCTGAAATTAATTTAAATTAACATGTGTGCCTTCATAAAAGTTCATTTGTGGAATTTCTTTCCTTGTTAATGCATCTGAGCCAATCAGTTGTGTTGTGACAAGGTAGGGGTGGTATTCAGGAGATTGCCCTATTTGGTTAAAGACAGCCCATCATTACTTTAAGACATGAAGGTCAGTCAATCCAGAAAATTTCAAGAACTTTGAAAGTTTCTTCAAGTGCAGTCGCAAAAACCATCAAACACAATGATTAAACTGGCTCTCATGAGGACCGCCACAGGAAAGGAAGACCCAGAGCTACCTCTGTTTAAGAGGATAGGTTCATTAGAGTTAACTGCACCTCAGATTGCAGCCCAAATAAACGCTTCACAGAGTTCAAGTAACAGATCTCAACATTGTTCAGAGGAGACTGCGTGAATCAAGCCTTCATGGTTGAATTGCTGCAAAGAAACCACTACTAAAGGACACCAGTAAGAAGGAGAGACTTTATTGAGAAACACAAGCAATGGACATTAGACCGGTGGAAATCTGTCCTTTGGTCTGATGAGTCCAAATTTGAGATTTTTGGTTCCAACCGCCGTGTCTTTGTGAGACGCAGAGTAGATAAACAGATGATTTCCACATGAGTGGTTCCCACCATGAAGCCTGGAGGAGGTGTGATGGTGTGGGGTTGCTTTGCTTTTGACACTGTCTGAGATTTATTTAGACTTTAAGGCACAAGTAAACAGCATGGCTACCACAGCATTCTGTAGCGGTACCCCATTCCATCTGGTTTGCACTTAATGGAACTAAAATGTGTTTTTCAACAGGACAATGACCCAAAACACACTTCCAGGCTTTGTAAGGGTTATTTGACCAAGGAGAGTGATGGAGTGCTGCATTAGATGACCTGGCCTTCACAATCACCCGATCTCAACCCAAATGAGATGGTTTGGAATGAGTTGGACCACAGAGTGAAGGAAAATCAGACAACAAGTGCTCAGCATATGTGGGACAAGTTGGTTGGGACATCTACTTTGTGCATGACAAGTAATTTTTTCAACAATTGTTTACAGACAGATTATTTCACTTATAATTCACTGTATCACAATTCCAGTGGGTCAGAAGTTTACATACACTAATTAGACTGCGCCTTTAAACAGCTTGGAAAATTCCAGAAAATTATGTCATGGCTTTAGAAGCTTCTGAAAGGCTAATTGACATAATTTGAGTCAATTGGAGGTGTACCTGTGGATGTATTTCAAGGCCTACCTTCAAAAATTTTACAAATTGTAGACCTCCACAAGTCTGGTTCATCCTTGGGAGCAATTTCCAAATGCCTGAAGTTACCACGTTCATCTATACAAACAATAGTACACAAGTATAAACACCATGCAGCCATCATACCGCTCAAGAAGGAGACATGTTCTGTCTCCTAGAGATGAAAGTACTTTGGTGTGAAATGTGCAAATCAATCCCAGAACAACAGCAAAGGACCTTGTGAAGATGCTGGAGGAAACGGTACAAGAGTACAAAAGTATCTATTTCCAGAGTAAAACGAGACCTATATCAACATAACCTGAAAGGCCGCTCAGCAAGGAAGAAGCCACAGCTCCAAAATCGCCATAAATAAGCCAGACTACATTTTGCAACTGCACATGGGGACAAAGATTGTACTTTTTGGAGAAATGTCCTCTGGTCTGATGAAATAAAAATAGAACTGTTTGGCCATAATGACCATCGTTAAGTTTGGAGGACAAAGGGGAGGTTTGCAAGCCGAAGAACACCTTCCCAACCATGAAGCACAGTGGTGGCAGCATCATGTTGTGGGGGTGCTTTGCTGCAGGAGGGACTGGTGCACTTCACAAACTAGATGGCATCATGAGAAAGGGAAATTATGTGGATATATTGAAGCAACATCTCATGACATCAGTCAGGAAGTTAAAGCTTGGTTGCAAATGGGTAGTCCAAATGGACAATGACCCCAAGCATACTTCCAAATTTCTGGCAAAATGGCTTAAGGACAACAAAGTCAAGGTATTGGAGTGGCCATCACATAGCCCTGACCTCAATCCTATAAAAAAAAATGTGTGGGCAGAACTGAAAAGGTGTGTGCGAGCAAGGAGGCCGACAAACCTGACTCAGTTACACCAGCTCTGTCAGGAGGAATGAGCCAAAATTCACCCAACTTATTGTGGGAAGCTTGTGGAAGGCTACCTGAAACGTTTGACCTAAGTTAAACAATTTAAAGGCAATGCTGCCAAATACTAATTGAGTGTATGTAAACTTCTGACCCACTGGGAATGTGATGAAAGAAATAAAAGCTGAAATAAATTATTCTCTCTACTATTATTCTAATATTTCACATTCTTAAAATAAAGTGGTGATTGTAACTGACCTAAGACAGGGAATTTTTACAAGGATTAAATGTCAGGAATTGTGAAAAACTGAGTTTAAACGGAGGCGTTTATACCACTTTTACCTCAGTTGCCAGAGAAAACAATACTAAAGCACACATTTACCAGTAGAAATAAATTGATAAATTGATTTAATTTTTAAAAGCAAATTCATACTTTCTCATCTTTTGTTTGTTAGAGACACAACCCAGCCGTTCATTCGATTAGTTCAATATTTGGTGTTGACCCAGTCGTTCTTTCTTTATGTTCCCTTGCCATGCTCGTTGGTAACGTTCTTATCCCTCGCTTGCTAGCTAACCAGCTACAGTAGCTACGGCTAACATAGTCACAACCTCTGCAGACAGAATAACAGCAAAGTAGCTGCTTTCCCTTGACATTAATTTAGTAACATCCATAACAATGAGCTGATAATGCCCGATTTTGCGTGGCATAGCTAGAAAAGTTAGCCTTCTCATCAGGACAGTCCACACTGGTCAAACACTAGCCGAGAAGCTATCTAAATAGTTTGTTGCTAGCAAAGCTGCCAATATGACAACCAAATTCAAAATACCAGTTGCTGAAAACTGCAGGTCAAACTAGATACATGTGGGAGGATTTGACAGCATAGCACCCCTTGCCTCATGACTGCAACAGTAGGGACCAGAGAAATTCATGTTCCTCACTCACCACGTTGGGTCATGAGATGCTCCAAAATAAATATGTCATTGCAAAAACAAATAAATGTTAGTATTTACAATATATCCTACTTTGGTTTGTGTGGTTGTTGGTTTAGCTTTCTGTAACTTTGTACAAAAATACCAGTTGCTGTGGAGTGGAGGCTCCTCAGAGGAGGAAGAGGTTAAAACTATACTAAATATATTCACGTCACCAAATAATTCATTAAAACACACTGCTTTGCAATGAAGGTCTACAGTAGCCTCAGCAGCACTATGTAGGGTAGTACCATTGTGTAGCCTGATGGTTCTCATCCTCTTCCATAGACTTACACAGTCATTATGACAACTTCCAGAGGACGTCCTCCAACCTATCAGAGCTCTTGACATGTTGTCCACCCAATCAAAGGATCAGAGAATGAACCTAATCCTGAAAGCATAAGCTACAGCTAGCTAGCGCTGCAGTGCATAAAAGCTAGTGAGTAGTTGACTCAAAGAGAAAGACAATAGTTGAACAGTTTTGAACGAATTAATTTCTTCCAAAATTAAAGAGAAGACAGAGAGAGAGAGAGACAGAGAGAGAGAGAGAGCTATATTTTGTAATATATATATATATATTTTTCACTTTCACTTATTTAGCTAGCATCAAATGCAGCTAGCTAGTCAAGACTACTCAAACACCTGGCTCAAACAGAGAGGAAGGGGAAGGAAGGGGAGGTAGCTAGCTATGGCTATCTAACACTGGAACTCTTCCAAGTCATGGTAAGCTTTTGGTTTTACTCACTTATTGCCACCGGGACTCACTGGTGTGACTGCTATTCTGCTTGCTGCTGACTGTACACTGTAGTTCATGATTGTACCGGGTTTAACGTGTCAGTTCTAGTGGCTATGTTGACTTTGACCTGACAACGATGTAGGTTGTGTGGCTGTGTGTAGTGGTTAGTGGTCATGATATGAAGGGTTGGCCTGGTCACAGACAGCTGAGGTGTTGTGCACTGAAGTCCACAAGCGAAAGGGGAAAGGTGAGAGGAAGAGAGCTCGTAGATAGATGCGAGAAGGAATTATATATACAACAAGCTGTTTGTATGTGGCTGCTATGAAAGTGAACTATGTACGTGTGTGATCAGGGGTGTATTCATTGCACCAATTCTGTTGAAAAACATTTCTGCACAGGGCTGACTGTTCAATGCGCAATATATTGAACATTATTTTTGTTGTATCATGATTGCAAGGTGCCCCGATATCTTTTCCACCTGTCCCGAAATCTTTTCCAACTGTCTCGTTCTCTGGTTTTAATGTCCATTCTAGAATGCCTTTCTAGCCAACCAGAAACAGGTATTCAACAATGCTGTGTTATACAGTATATATATATATATATATATTTATAATATATAATAGAATTCAGATTGGAGTGACTGGCTGATACATTATATACACAGTATATACTGTACATGAATTAATTCCCACAATTGACAAATAATATACATAATAATGTAGGCACTTCCTACGAAGGATACTACTCTGGCATTATTCAGCCTGACCTGATCTTAATGACTGCTTGTTTCATTTGAAATGGGGCCTGTTTGAATAGACTAAAATGAACAGCTTTGTATCCGTAAAAAAACAAACATGGTATTCTACCTCCATCCTGGTGCCGCAGTGGATTATTTCCATGGATAGAAAACACAAGATCATAGATTCAAATCTCCCTGCTGCCATGACACAATAAAAAATAAATGTGTTTACACGATTAATGCCTAAGGAAATGAATTTCCATATGTCCTATCTGTGCTTGGGGCTCAAAAAAGTTACCCCAAAATAAGCTAGCAGTGTTATTAAAAATCGTATTGTGAAAGTTTTGATGAAGCTATAAAAAAAAAACTCTAAATAACCTAGAATTTCTGTTCTCAGAGCGTTAATAAAACCTCCCAGAAGAACTTAAGGAACCAGAGTAAAACGTTCTTAAAACCTCCCTGCAACCTAAAAAATAAACATTCCCAGAACAGGCAAAATGTTCACTTCTGTTCTCAGAACGTTTGAAAAGGGTTCGAATTTACCAGTCAGGAAACGTATAGCTTCATTCCCATAACCAATGTGAAACCAAAAAAAATACGTTCCCACAACTTTCAAGGAGACAAATGTGATAGCTGGGAGGTAGGCAGCTCTAGATTTGTCACGATAATGGAACATATTTCGGACAATGACATAGGTATTGGCAAGACAGCACAGACAGATCTGGGATAAGGCAGCGCAACTGTGCTACAGTAGGGCCACGTTGATGTGCTATTGACAGACAAGAATGTAGAGGGGCGTGGCAGCGTGGCGGGGGATGATAGATGGCACGGTGCGACAGACAGACCTCGGAGGGGCGGCGGCACGGCAGAGCAGAGGGGATGCAAGGCCTGTTGAGAGGCCCCTGGGGGCGTGGCAGCGTGGCGGGGGATGATAGATGGCACGGTGCGACAGACAGACCTCGGAGGGGCGGCGGCACGGCAGAGCAGAGGGGATGCAAGGCCTGTTGAGAGGCCCCTGGGGGCGTGGCAGCGTGGCGGGGGATGATAGATGGCACGGTGCGACAGACAGACCTCGGAGGGGCGGCGGCACGGCAGAGCAGAGGGGATGCAAGGCCTGTTGAGAGGCCCCTGGGGGCGGGGCAGCAGGTTCAGGAAACAGGTCGATAGATACCCAGTGACAGAAAGAGCGTCCACGGTAACAGACAGAGCACTTAGGAGAGGTGAAAAGGATCATATTCATACGCCGCCTCCAGATAATACATAATAGGCCCAGTTTTGGGCTTTCATCTAAGCCTGTTTGTTTAGGAGAAGCAATCCAACTGCCATTCTAGGCAAATGCATCATGTCAGTCGCCATGGTTTGAGCGAGTGGCGTGTCGTTGGCAGGGGCATCATGTGTATGCTGCGTCATCTCCAGATGGCAAACAAATGGCACCCAGGAAGCAAGAGTGAGTGAGGAGAGAATATGCCTCACCCTCTTCATCTTTGAAACCATGGCAACACAGAGCAGGAGGTCCTAGCTGAGGAGGCTGTGGTGTGGTGAGGAGAAGATGGCCTCGGTGGCCGCATAGACATGAAATTATATTAGCATAAAAGAGAATTACTCATTCTATTTCTATGGGTGGCAGGCTGCTAAGTACACTCTCTGTTCTTTACAACAGGGAGAATGGGCATGGCCTGGATGGATGGATATACCAGAGACATACTGTATAAAGATGGCTCTGGGCTACACAAACCATCCACTATCTGACTCATTGTCTGCTATCAGACTAGCATCTACATATAAGTGGCAAAGCGTCCCGAACAGCAGTAAAGCACGTGGAAGGCCTAATGATGCAGCCATATCCCGGGGCATAATAGCAGGATGTTGTTAATTGCATTGCCACAGCTATTAATATGGACTATGGGAGGAAAGAGAATATTTGCTATCACTGTTCTTTTTTCCTCCATTTGACTGCTCTTAGTAAGCTCTGTGGCAGCTCTCCTTGACCCAGACTCAAGCCACTCCGAGAAAAGCTTTATTTGACAAATGCCATCCTTTTAAGAGAATCTCACTCCTATTTGGTTTTTCTTCCAAACTTTGTCCCCCCCCTCCTCCCAACACTGGAGTGATGCCTGTGATTTAGGCCAAGCTTGACTCAGGGCTAACTGCACAAATCTAGAGTGTGTGCTTATAGTAGCTACTATCCAGACCAACATTGTCTGGACGGGCAGGAGTGGGTCCAGAGCAGAACAGACTAGCAGGAGTTTATTCTATTCTCGGGCTAACAGACAGATGGAGCTAGAAGAGGTTGCCCTTGTCTACCAACCAGAGTAACAGTACCCATCTCAATGAAACATCTCCCACTTCAATCATGCCCTTTGAACTCCCATGCCAAATCAGTACCAGACAAAGTGAGTACATGATAACAGAATAATGTGCCTACTAGGAAGGGGGCTTCATGTTTGATCAGATTTCACTGGCTATTCTTTTGATCAAATAAAATAATGTGTATGATATTGTTCTAAATTGAATCTTTATGAGCCATTCTTATGTAATGTTCTGGGGAAAACAGCAGAGTTGAAATGAGCTTTGTTTTGGGATAAATCACTTGCAATATTTATCTGAAATGTTGTACACTGAGAAATAAGCAAAAAAACAACACTCATACCAACGAGAGAGAGAGAGAGAGAGAGAGAGAGAGAGAGAGAGAGAGAGAGAGAGAGAGAGAGAGAGAGAGAGAGAGAGAGAGAGAGAGAGAGAGAGAGAGAGAGAGAGAGAGAGAGAGAATAGTCAGGGAGAATAACATAACATGTTAGTCCCTGGGGACAATCTTTGTAGCCAACTCCCCATGCTGTTTCACACCTAATCTTACCCAGCAGGCTCCCCAGACAGAGAGTATGATACTTCTGTCTTTCTTCTCTGTTTCAGGACACACTTGAGTGGTTATCGTCATCGATCAAGGGAGAGACGAACTCTTTTGATAATTGGTTGAAAATAAAACTGCTGTGCTATATAAAGACCCGGTTTTACATTTCAACATTATGTTCAGCTTTCAATTGAAATGTGAAGAATATAAGGTGATGAACTTCCCAAGGCTGTTGCTGAATAGCAAAGTGGATCAGATCACACTTTCAGGAAATGATCCCTTGAGTCTATTGTGATGAATTGCCCATTATAGTTCAGCAGGGATGTAAGTGTTTCAGTACACAATAGTAATTACAGACCTAATTGCCACATGGAATTTGTGAGCTTTAATGAATTCTGTAGAAAAGTGGCAGAAATGTGTCTCATTGAATGTTAGCTTTATTGTCAGTAAACAAAAGTGTATAAACATTCACACAGCAATTCACATAGCTCACCACTCCCCAGTGCCCCACAGCAATGAAAATCCAAGCTTACTGATGTCCTAGCTAGCCTATAAAGGTAATTAAATTCAATGAAAATATAAGGAACTCAAAGGTAAGTAAACATGTATGAATCGATCTCCCACTCAGTCATTAGATACCAAGTTCTCCTGCACAGTGCACACTCGTGTGTCACCTTTCTTTGTCAGGGGATGGAGGGACTTAACAATAGGATGTGCTTGAGTTCTCCTCTGTTGGCTGGCTGGGCACCCCGGGAAAGTCAATATGGCTACTGCTCACAAAGGGAGCCTGCTCCACAGGTCACTATCCTTTAAATGTCGCCCTATTTTAGGCTGCAGCAGCCATGCGATGATTAATGACAGTCATTTTATTGTATTTCAGCCCCGACTGCCATTAGCAGTAGAGGGTAATGAGAAAGAGAAAGAAGTCTGTCTGATATCCCCTCCGATGACTCTATAATACCATAGTACTATGCCACATAATCCTGTTAACATATATCCAGCACTCCAGACCCCCGAGACTCACTCCAATTCGCAAACCACCCCAACAGATCCACAGATGATGCAATCTCTATCAAACTCCACACTGCCCTTTCCCACCTGGACAAAAGTAACACCTACGTTAGAATGCTGTTCATTGACTCCAGCTCAGCGTTCAACACTATACTGCCCTCCAAGCTCATCACTAAGCTAAGGACCCTGGTACTGAACATATCTCTCTCTGCAACAACGTGCACGATTCCAACACCATCATTAAGTTTGTTAACGACACGACAGTGGTAGGCCTGATCACCGACAACGATGAGACAGCCTACTGGGAGGCGGTCCGAGACCTGGCAGTGCGGTGCCATGACAACAACCTCGCCCTCAATGTGGGCAAGGCAAAGGGGCTTATTGTGGACTACAGGAATCGCAGGGCCGAACAGGCCCCCATTAACATTGACAGGGCTGTAGTGGAGCAGGTCGAGAGCATCAAGTTCCTCTGAGTCCACATCACTAAGGACCTATCATGGTCCAAACACACCAACATAGTAGAGAAGAGGGCACGACAACGCCTCTTCCCCCCCCAGGAGGCTGGAAATATTTGGCATGAGCCCTCACATCCTCAAAAAGGTCTACAGCTGCACCATTGAGAGCATCTTCACTGCCTGTTATGGCAACTGCTTGGATTCCGACCTCAAGGCGCTACAGAGGGTAGTGCTTACAGCCCAGTATATCACTGGGGCTGAACTCACCTGCCATCCAGGACCTCAGAGGCTGTATCAGAGGATGGCCCAAAAAATTGTCAGAGACCACCAAAGGCATAGACTATTCTCTCTGCTTCCGCACGGCAAGCGATACTGGAGCGCCAAGTCTGGGACCAAAAGGCTTCTGAACAGCTTCTACCCCCAAGTCATAAGACTGCTGAACAGTTAATCAAACCACCTGGACTATTTACATTGACACCTTCATTATTTATTAATAATAAAATAATTGCACTCACTCACACACACACACACACGCCTATTAATTCCCACTGAGTTCAAGAAAACAAGATGTCACCCCAGAAACATTGAAACTCCTCAACTTATGAGGCAAATGGTAATTTCATACTCCACTACTGCTTGGGGGATATCAGGACTGAAGGTGTGCTGAAGGTGATTACAGGAAACATAGCCATCTGTTTTTGAAAGTATTGGAAATAACCATAGAGAATAAAAAACGAATATACACCACCATGTTAAATCATGAAATTGAAAGATACTAATATTGTAATGAGATATACAATACATGTGGCCATTGTGGTAGGAAATTGGGGAACATGACACACTATGACTGTGTCGTTGTGTTGTGCTGTGTTGAGCGCGACAGAACAGCATCAGTGACAGAGAAAGTTTCGGTCGTTCCTCCCTTTATCGCCTGATTGTCATCACAGCAAACATCAATAATGCAGCGGGGACATCCTCCCATTGACAGGCTCTATATAGCCTTGTTGCGGTCGCTATCTCTACCGAGAGAAAATATATGAGGTTAACACTCAAAAGTCATCAATGTAAGGGAATTTCATATTTTTTAAAACCTAAATCCAATGACATGGTGACATTTATTGTTGTTTTCACGTTGAATTTATGTTAGTTGACAACTCAACTAAATTTCAACCAAAACTAGACTCGCCTGTGTTGAGTGTTTTTTTTAACAGCAACCCAAAACACGAAGTGTTCGAAAACGACCGTGACGACGAAGAACTAAATATTTGTATTTATAATAGGAGGCCAATTCTTTAACAAAAGCAGGGAATGCCTTCATGTCCAATTTCAGCACCATGGACAGGACCATAGAAAGTAACAGTGCCTTGAGCCTCGTCGCAAAAATGAAGACTAATTATGATTCAAATGTAAAACCAAACTACATCAGGCGTAGACCTATGCGTAATTATCATCAACATGGGCTACAGAACACACTCATCTGTTGGATCTCCACATGTAAACATCAAAGTCCTCGCAAAACGAGAACCCGTGAAAGCTTGCCGACTTCGATGAGATACTTAGATTGCAAAAGAGGGACAAATCCCTGACGTTATTACATCGGGTTTTAATTTGCATCTAACCTACATATCAAACGTTGAATTTGGATTAATTTCAAGTTGTCAACCAACAGACCAGGGAGCTGTGAAGGAGTATTCAAATGCCGTTACATACAACTTTAACCAGTTACAGTGGGCAAGTACCACAACACAGAGGGCGACGGCCTATTCAGACACTACACAAGGCCAACCATCCAGATACAATAAGTTTCTTCAATAAAAAACCACGCCTCGACTGAGGGAGCATCTGACGCTCTGAAATCGTACTTCAATTCATAGCCCGCTGATCTGAAAATCACGGGGGTAGCACACCCTGTTTCAGTTGCAAAACCATTTAGGCAAGAGTGAACCAAGAACATAATTGCAGCAGCATGATAGTGTACACTCAAATGATGGGGCGAAAAATATAAAGCAGACAGGGGCTATGTAATCAGTTGAAGTTGTCAACAATTAATCAGGTGGTGCTTTCAATTATAAAATCAATACACCAATAGTTTAAAGTAGAGGTTTAGAACAAGGTCTTACATGCTCGTCCTCGCTCGCATTTTTCTTTCGGTAGGGAACATGGGCTCTGCCGTCGGCGACGGGCTGAGAGGTCTTCCCTGTGTTGTTCTCCTCATCCGCGACCTGTCCGCCGAGTAGGTGGCTGGCCTCAGGTGGGTGCGGGAAAGAGTTATTCGTATTAATCTTACCGGTGAATCTCTGATACAGCGAAGCCATAAGTCCAGTCCAGACAAAGCCACTACAGCATGTCAAAGCAAGAGACAGCTCTCGTCTTTGGGGACTTGCTTGTATGTGTAGGCTACTGCTTCTTTTCTGTGCGCTTCGGAGAGCCGATGGCGGATGGCCAATGTCTCCCTCTGGAATAAAGCGGAGATTGTTCAAAGACAACAGGTGAATAATCCCGATAAAATAACGTGTTAAAACTGAAAACCTTTTCCTGTTTTAATTAGAAAACAGAGAGGCCTATAGGCTAAACAGCAAGTCCTCTGATCGATTAGCTGTTGGCTTTGTCCTAAAGGAGCGGTGAGCAAGGCTACATTAGGTGTCAATAGTTGGGTGTCTGTATTCAGAGCACGTTGGTTCCCCTCTTCGGTTTGTTGATGCGTCCTCACAGCGACGTAGTAGCCTGTCCCTATGGGTATCCTATCTGATTTTAAATACAGATTCAGAAATTGTACCCAATCAAAGTTACTAAATAGGCTGATAGCCTCAACAGCTAACAGCTTTGGTGGTTAGACAGACCTGGTGTGTGTGTGAAGTGTGTGTGAAGGACGTGGCGCGTCCGTGGACGCGTTCTGCATGAGAAGTGAGGTAAGGCTGTGCACAATCTATCTCAAAAACACACTGCACACGATAGCCTACTGCATATAATACACATTCATGGAGGGGCAGAGCAGATTTCATTTAATCCAATATTGCATTTTTTATTTTATTGTCCGGTCTCAAAAAAGTGCAAAAAACAAGCAGTATGTGATTATTCTGGTCGTTATTCTGGTCGTTCCAGTCCCTGTTAGTCCAGGACGGAGTTCGAGTGCCTCTCTGCGGCTCAATGAGAAAAGACACTTGCATTCAGAAGAATGATGACGACTTTTTTATGACAGTTATAGTTTACCGACACCCCTTACTACATTCAGTCTTTTCTTCAAGTCTTTTGAGCTTCTTTTCCATATTTGTATCTAGAAGACCTTGGCAGCCAACCTCAAACACAAATTCAACACCTCTTGAATCGAGATACAAAAAGCATTTATTCATCCTTTGAACCTTATGTCCCCTGGGAATGCACTGTGCGGGATTTCAGCTCCATGCATGGACAGCACCGTAAACCACGTTTCCATCCACAGTTTTTATGCGAGTAAAGCCATACAGTAGGATAGATATATATTGCATATAAACACTATATATACAAAAGTATGTGGACACCACTTCAAATTAGTGGATTTGGCTATTCCAGCCACACCCTTTGCTGACAGGTGTATAAAATCATCTGTCCTCGGTTTCAACACTCACTACCGAGTTCCAAACTGCCTCTGGAAGCAACCTCAGCACAGAAACCTAGCGAACACCTTTGGGATGAATTGGAACGCCGACTGCGAGCCAGGCCTAATCGCCAACATCAGTGTCCGACCTCACTAATGCTCTTGTGTCTGAAAGGAAGTCCCTGCAGCTATGTTCTAACATCTAATGGAAAGCCTTCCCAGAAGAGTGGAGGCTGTTATAGCAGCAAATGGGGGACCAACTCCATATTAATACCAATGATTTTGGAATGAGATGTTCGAGGAGCAGGTGTCCGCATACTTTTGGTCATGTAGTGTACATATCAGAGAAGGCTGGTGGGAGGAGCTAAAGGGGGACGGGCCCATTGTAATCGCTTAAGTGGAACGGAGTCAAACATGTGGTTTCCATATGTTTGATGTGTTCTATTCCATTCCAGCCATTACAATGAGCCATCCTCCTATAGCTCCTCCCACCAGCCACTGATATATACATAAAAACATGACAGCTGTGAAGAAAACAGGACGTTTCAGTACAATTGTATAAATGGTAGCAGATAATTTGTTTGTTTGACATGGTGAGATCTTTTTGTGTTGGTAAAATTAATTATGCGATAAATGGTGATGGAAACAAATATTGGTATCACCTAATAACCATCATATCAAAATAAACTTGGAGTCATGGCAACTCTGCTTCTAGCTCCTGAACAACTTTGTAGTATTTTTTCTTTTTTTTCTTACATTATTATCCCAGAATTGTTTGGGGTGTTTTTTTTGCTGTCTCTGCCTGGCCAGTTCCCCTCTCTCCACGGGGATGCTCTGCCTCTAACCCTATTACAGAGGCTAACCCTATTACCAGTCACTGGCTTACTGGTGCTCTTCCATGCCGTCCCTAGGATGGGTGCGTCACTTGAGTGGGTTGAGTCATTGATGTGTTCTTCCTGTCTGGGTTGGCGTCCTCCCTTGGGTTGTGCCGTGGCGAAGATCTTTGTGGGCAATACTCGGCCTTGTCTCAGGATGGTAAGTTGGTGTTTGAAGATATTCCTGTAGTGGTGTGGGGGCTGTGCTTTGGCAAAGTGAGTGGGGTTATATCCTGCCTGTTTTGCCCTGTCCGGGGGTATCAGGGCCACAGTGTCCTGACCCCTCCTGTCTCAGCCTCCAGTATTTATGCTGCAGTAGTTTGTGTCGGGGGGCTAGGAACAGTCTGTTATATCTGGAGTGTTTCTCCTGTCTTATCCAGTGTCCTGTTTGAATTTAAGTATGCTCTCTCTCATTCTCTCTTTCTTTCTTTCTCTCTCTCTCGGAGAGAGCATACATGGCCCTGGGACCATGCCTCAGGACTACCTGGCATCATGACTCCTTGTTGTCCCCAGTCCACCTGGCCGTGCTGGTTCTCCAGTTTCAACTGTTCTGCCTGCGGCTATGGAACCCTGACCTGTTCACTGTGATTACTGTTATTTGACCATGCTGGTAATTTATGAACATTTGAACATCTTGGCCATGTTCTGTTATAATCTCCACCCGGGCACAGCCAGAAGAGGACTGGCCACCCCTCATAGGAAGAAACCTAGAGAGGAACCAGGCTAAGTTTTGGCCTTTCTAGGGAGTTTTTCCTAGCCACCATGCTTCTACACCTGCATTGCTTGCTGTTTGGGGTTTTAGGCTGGGTTTCTGTACAGCACTTTGATATATCAGCTGATGCAAGAATGGCTATATAAATCATTTTGATTTGACTTTCCCAAATTGCATCCTTTGTTCGTACCCCCGCCCCAGGGCATTTGAACTTATTCCAGAGGCTGCTCCAAAACACCACAGGCGGAGAAGAGGTATTCGGAGTGGACTTCTAGGAGGCGTGCCCACCATCCACTGCTTCCGAGTATATTACTTGCCAATGTTCAGTCTCTGGATAATAAAGTAGATGAGCTCAGGGTGAGGATCTCCTTTCAGAGAGACCCAGGGATTGTAACATACTCTGTTTCATGAAAAAATGTCAACCCTTGGGATACACAGATCCCATCCAGACAGCCATCTGGGTTCTTGCACAGACAGAAATAAAGAACTCTCCGGGAATAAGAAAGGCGGGGGTACATGTTTCATGATTACCTACTCATAGTGTGACTGTGATAACATACAGAAAATTAAGTCCTTTTGTTCACCTAACCTTGAATACCCCACAATCAAATGCAGACCGTATTACCTCCCAAGAAAATTCTCTTCGGTATAATCACAGCTGTGTATATTCCCCACAAGCCAATACCACGATGGCCCACAAAGAACTACACTGGACTTTATGCAAACTGGAAACCACATATCCTGAGGTCGCATTTATTGCAACTGGGGATTTTAACAAAGCAAATTTGATGAAAAGGCTACCGAAGTTCTATCAACACATTGACTGTAGTACTCGCGCTGATTAAACATGGGACCACCGCTCCTCAACTTTCGAAATGCCAATAAGGCCCTTCGCCCTCCCTTTGGAAAATCTGATAATGACTCCATTTTGTTCCTCCCTTCCTATAGGCAGAAACTCAAACATGAAGTACCCGTGCTAAGGTCGATTCAACGCTGGTCTTACCAATTGGAATCCATGCTTCAAGATTGTTTTGATCACGCGGACCGGGATATGTTTCTGTTACAAACAGTGTAGTTATTCCCTCCGTAAGGCAATAAAACGGCCAAAATAGGCCGTGCAGAAACAAAGTAGAGTCTCAATTCAATGGCTCAGACTCAAGACGTATGTGGCAGTGTCTACAGACAATCACGGATTACAAAAGGGAAAACCAGCCACATCGCGGAAACCAAAATCTTAGTTCCAGACAAGCTAAACACCTTCTTCACCCCCTTTAAGGATAACACAGTGCCACCATCACAGCCCGCTACCAAGGACTGTGGGCTCCCCTTCTCTGTGGCCAACGTGAGTAAGACATTTAAGCATGTTAACCCTCGCAAGGCTGCCTACCCAGACAGCAGAGGAAGCACGGCCCTATCCACATCGACAGGACCGCAATGGAGAAGGTGGAAAGCTTATCAGGTGGAAAATTCTTCGGTTTACACATCACTGACGATCTGAAATGGTCCACCCACACAGACAGTGTGGTGAAGAAGGCGCAACAGTGCCTCTTCAACCTCAGGAGGTTTAAGAAATTTGGCTTGGCCCCTAAATCCCTCACAAACCTTTACAGATGCACAATTGAGTATCACTGCCTGGTACGGCAACTGCACCGCCCACAACTGCAGGGCACTCCAGAAGGTGGTGCGGTTTGCCCAACGCATCACCGGGGGCAAACTACCTGCCCTGCAGGACACCTGTAGCACCCGATGTCACAGGAAGGACTATAAGATCATTAAGGACATCAACCACCCTAGCCACGGCCTGTTCACCCCACTATCATCCAAAAGGCGAGGTCAGTACAGCTGCATCAAAGCTGGGACAGAGAGAAGTTGTTTTTCAGTCTATCTCAAGGCCATCAGACTGTTAAATAGCCACCACTAGCCGGGCTTCCACCGGGTTACAATACCCTGCCCTTAGAGGCTGCTACACGATATATATAGACTTTGAATCACTGGCCACTTTAATAATGGAACACTAGTCTCTTTAATAATATTTAAATAATGTTTACATACTGCTTTTCTCATCTCATATTGCATTCTCTTACTTTTATATATATGTTTATTGTTGTGAAATGTTTTTAGATACTACTGCACTGTTAGATACTACTGCACTGTCAGAGCTAGGAACACAAGCATTTCGCTACACCCGCAATAACATCTGCTATATATGTGTACTGTATGTGACCAATATAATTTGATTTAATTTGATTTTGATGATCCTTTTAAATAAATATCGAGGGCCTTATTCCTGTGACATGATAATCGATGCTGGGCTGCCATTTGACGTTTTTAAATAATAGTACGTCCATAATAATCAAATGTAGGCAGATAGCGCTGTTGGCTAGAGCGCACGTGCCAATACTAGTGGGCAGGCACACTTGCTATATAACGCAACAATTTCGTGAGAAAACAATAATTAGAGTTGAAAATGACTTGTATTTTTAATTCGGTACATGGGAATTTACCCACAAAAGGTATTTTTATGTGCAGTATGTCATTATGGACAGCCTTTTATCTGCAACAAGTCAATTGGATGGAAACACATCCTGGCGAGAAAATGTGCATGTTGTTTTTTTCCTTCAGATTTTAGAATATTCGCATGAAAATCTGTCGCCAATTAGATTGAAACCTCGCTACCGACAGTGCCATTAACCAGATTTCCATCCAACCTTTTTATGTTAATAAAGTACATGTTGGATAAAAATGTCACAACAGGCCTGATGGAAACTGCATTTTTGTTAATAAACCTTCCAAATGTAGACAAAACCAAATATGCTGGACAAGGTGGGGTCTTTTTGTGTTTTTGTCAAATTAATTATGTGCGAAATGACGGTGGAAACACCTTTATGAGCAAATATTGATAACAGTGCCTTCGGAAAGTATTCACAACCCTTGACTTTTCCACATTTTGTTACTTTACAGCCTTATTCTAAAATTGATTAAATTGATGTCCCCCCTCATCAATCTACACACAATACCCCACAATAACAAAGCAAAAATAGGTTTTTAGAAAGGTTTGCAAATTTCTTACGAATAAAAAACTGAACTATCACATTTACATAAGTATTCAGACCCTTTACTCAGTACTTTGTTGAAACTCCTTTGGCAGCAATTGCAGCATTGAGTCTTGGGTATGACGCTACAAGCTTGACACACCTGTATCTGGGGAGTTTCTCCCATTCTTCTCTGCAGGTTGGATGGGGAGCGTTGCTGCATAGCTATTTTCAGGTCTCTCCAGAGATGTTCGATCGGGTTCAAATTCGGGCTCTGGCTGGGCCACTCAAGGACATTCAGATCCCATGCTTCACCATTTACCCCTTTTTGTGATATCCAATTGGTAGTTACAGTCTTGTCTCATCGCTGCAAAACCTGTGTGCTCGGGAGAGCCAAAGGTCGAGAGCCATGTGTCCCCCGAAACACGCCAAGCCACACTGTTTGACTCACTGCTCGCTTAACCCTAAAGCCAGCTGCACCAGTGTGTCTGAGGAAACACCGTACAGCTGACGACCGAACCCAGTGTGCATGTGGCCGGCCACCAAAAGGAGTCACTAGAACACAATGGGACAAGGACATCCCAGCCGGCCAAACCTTCCTCTAACCTGGACGACGCTGGGCCAATTGTGTACCTTCTCACGGGTCTCCCATTCACGGCCTGGGATCGAACCTGGATCTATAGTGACGCCTCTAGCACTGATCAGTGCCTTTGACCGCTGCGCCACTCGGGAGGCCCGACATTCAGGGACTTGTCCCGAAGCCACTCCTGCGTTGTCTTGGCTATGTGCTTAGGGTCGTTGTACTTTTGGAAGGTGAACCTTCTCCCTAGTCTGAGGTCCTGAGTACTCTGGAGCAGGTTTTCATCAAGGATCTCTCTATACTTTGCTCCATTCAACTTTGCCTCGATCCTGACTAGTCTCCCACTCCCTACCGCTGAAAAACATCACCACAGCATGATGCTTCCACCACCATGCTTCACCATAGCGATGGTGCCAGGTTTCTTCCAGACTTGACGCTTGTCATTTTGGCCAAAGAGTTCAATCTTGGTTTCATCAGACCAGAGAATCTTGTTTCTCATGGTCTGAGAGTCTTTAGGTGCCTTTTGGAAAACTCCAATTTCTAGTCTCATAGCAAAGGTTCTGAATACTTATGTAAATCATGTATTTCTGTTTTTGTTTGGAATTTTTTTGTTATTGTGGGGTATTGTGTGTAGATTGCTGTGCATTCTTTTAATTTAATCCATTTTAGAATAAGGCTGTAACATAACAAAATATGGAAAAAGTCTGAATACTTTCCCAAGGCAATATGGTAGTACACTTGGAGTCACAGGATGATCTGTTGGCTGGTCCTCGCACTATGACTCAAGAAAGCATGCAGTTTATTAGGCTACAGATTAAATAAATGATGATGAACTTCACAGGATGGTGAAAGTGCATGGTGATGAGCTTGATGTAAATATCTAAGGTCTTATGATTGATGCTTCACTGCCATTTGACAAAGAAAAATAATCTTGCTCTTTTGTCCATAATAATCTCATCATGTAGTAGGCTATATCTGCACTCTATCATGAGCTGTTGGCTAGAGTGCATATGCCTAGACTAGCGTGGGCACAATCTCTATATAACGCAAAAATCTTTTGTGACAAAACCATCAGAAGAATTGAAAATGCAATGGAAACCTATTTAAAATTGTATTTTTTATTCTGTATATGAGAATTTAACTACAAAAGTGATTTTTATGTGCACTACGTCATCATGCACAGCATTTTATCTCAAAAAGTAAATTTGATGGATCTGATGGGAAAATGCACATATTGTTTTTATGCAGATTTTAGAATATTTAGTTGAAAATCTGTGCCAATTGGATGGAAACCTAGCTATAGACACCAACTGCGAAAGTGTTCTGTCAGTTTACATTGCATAAATGGCTTTGAGTAATTATTGGGACCCAAAAGCACAGCTAGACCAGATAATCTTCACCATCATATACCTTTCCTCACCTGCCCCAAAGACCTTTTAGTCGTCAGCAGTGTAACCTGAGAAGATGGAGATTTAAATAATACTCAGGCATGTCTGTGCTGTTAAATGTGTGAAGTTTTTGCATGTATGTGACAGTGGTCAGTTGGGACAGGCACTTGTGGAAAGTTGAGAGCCTCCACAATCACTGTCTGAGTGTCACAGATTCAATTCCCAAATGAGAGTACCCTGGCTGGCCCCCCTCACTGTGACAGCTCAGACCTCCAAACTGATGCTATGGTGGATTTCTGAGAAATGGGTCATCTGCTGAACACACAAGTAACTTCAAAGCAGCTCTACTATGATGCTAAATAGACCATGCCGCCGACGCCATCAAGCGTTACTGTCCTTTGACAACAGGCTACAACAGAAATCAATTGCAGTGGATTAAAAACTATCCTCCTGATTATTTTTGCATCTTGTTTGCGCAGAGAGACAAGAGTAATGACATGCTCCATCCTTATTACAAATTGTAGTTGAAAAATATTGTAGATTCTAACTGAACAATGAGGGGGTTACAATACATTTTCCCTTTTCATTGGGTCCTTTTCATATCATTCCATACAGAGCTGCTGATGGCTCAGTGTTTCATGGATTTCATAAAAATGCATCCCTCCTCCTTTACTACAAATGTATCTATATTAAATTGATTTCAATGCTTCAAAGAGTTTCCATTCCAAAATCTATGGCCTAGAACATGAAGGTAATTGGATGGCAAGGGTCATTTTCAACCATAAATGTTTATAAGTGTCATGAGATTAAAAAAATATAAAAAATACTTTAGTTGGTAAAATTCCAAATGTGGCTACAATAGTATTACTTACATTTTGATAGTCAAGGTTTCTACTCTCTAAAACTCACACACTAACAATGGGTTGAATTGAGATAGACCTTACTTTTCAGTTGTTTTCACAGTGACAGATTGAACATACTGGTACTTGGAATTCAGCTCTTGAAACACACATCTCCTTTTCCAGCTCTTGTTTTGCCTGCCTGTCATCATTTGTTACTCTCTCTTGTTCATAATGCTTTTACTAGGCCTCTTCCTGTATACCCCTGGGCAATAGGTTCTGCTCACTTGACATGTTTTCCAACCTTTCTGATGGATGTTCTGTAATCTCCATCACCTTGTGTCAGGCCTTGTTCTGAACTGCCTGCCTGGCTGCTTTGGGCTTCCCGGAGGACTCATTGCCAGAGGGCTCAGCTCCTACCTCAGCTTCTACCTTAATCAGCTCTGGGGCCCCATTGTCATCCGTTCACATATAGCCATACTGACTGAATGCAGAGTTTTACCGTCAGGGCCCCAGGAGGAACTGTGTTACTGGAGCTTGGGGGGCTCAGTCCCTAGATCATTTGACACACATACCTGTATTGACTGAGGGTTTACCATCTTCCTCTCGAATAAACATCTGTGGATGGGTGTCAGGTCAGGGGAAAAGAACGCGAGTCAAATGAAATGGACAGGATGTCAGTAAACATCTTTTCCCTTACAACTACATTAGTTACTGTAGGGTGCTTCTCATTTTACACGATTATCTTGTGTTAGTAATATACATTCTTGAGTTTACAACCTCTGTAGCTTGTTCCTTCCATAGCCCATTACCCATTCTTCAGTTTACAGCCTTATGGGCTGCAGTAAAAAAAATGACATACACATTAATTGGCAGGCAGAGTAAACGGATCAATCAATGCTGAGTCGATAGTAATATCTAATTTCTTCCCTCCGGCGGAGGATGTTGAAAGCCTGAACTCTTCTACACGCATGTAATAAGATGGCTTTAGTTAATGTCATGCTAATCAAAATGTGGGGCCATTTTCCCCGGCATTGGCAAGGGCACTAATAATTTCCCCTGATGCCGAGGAAGTCAATGAGTATACTTATCACACAACCAGGGTCGTGATGGGACTACACTATCTCAAGATAGGGTGAGGCGTGACTTCATGAAACAATACCTCCCCCCAAGACTTCTCCTATCCTAGCAGCTATTACTGTTTGATCCATTCAAATCGCTATAAACCCATATCTTAAATGACCATAGATAATGCTATTGGATTGTAACAATGCCACACAACAAAGTCTTACTTTCATTTAAAAATATTTTTTTTCTTTCACGAAAATATACAGTTCCAATTGATTTTTACTGCAGACAAAAAGAAACTACAACATCTTAGAACAGTAAAGACGTGCGAGTTGCAAAATGTTCGTAATGCATTTCCTCTTTTCCATCAGCATTACTTTCCTCTTTTCCATCAGCATTACAGCTATAAAGACGATATAGTCGGTTAGAGACCAGAACTGTCGCCTGTTTGAAGGTTAATTATGTCTTCCTCACTGTGTATCAAAATACAATTATACCTCACTGAAGCTAAACTTAATAGGATTCTGGAAGTGGAATCCGTTCCTTATCATTCAATTATACTTCAACTCCCCATTACAACACTTGGCTCATTCCAGCCTGATGTAATGTTGGTGAATGCAATTACAATGTGTTGCAAGTTAATGCACTTTATTATTGCTGTGGCATGTTGTATCAAAGCAAACTGCCCCACAGATCACAGATGCTGGTTCAGTTCGTTGAACTTGCAATGCTAATTCCATTCTTATTCATGTATTTAAAACCAACTGAAACCTAATACATGCAGTACATTTCAAGTGAGACTAATACAAGCAGTACATTTCAAGTGAGACTAATACAAGCAGTACATTTCAAGTGAGACTAATACAAGCAGTACATTTCAAGTGAGACTAATACATGCAGTACATTTCAAGTGAGACTGATCCATGTAGTATATTGCAAGTGAGACTGTCCACACCTGTGGATGTTTCTACAGTTCATGTCCATGCTAGCATGTCAGTAAACATGAAGCTGTTTTAAGTTCATACAGGATGTGCAAATCAATATTCATGCAGAAATGCATAGGCTATTGCTCTCTGAAAGGGTTGACACCAGTCCTGAAATATCTGCCATATAAACGTTACTTTTGCGTGCCAAATAACTGTTAATATCCAGTACATTCCAGGAGATGGGAAGCCACACTGACTCGCAGTCGAAATTGAAATGACAGAAGATAAGAGGCTGAGGAAATTGAGTTTTAATGCAGGATGATGTGGAGCAGACTACACACACTGCAATGCCTGCAGCTACTAGGTTTGACTGCACCAGATGATGATGATGATGATGAGGAAGATGATAAAAGACCACATGTAAACGTGTTAGACAGTTTGCTACCAAACGAGAATAAGTACACAATGGTCACACCCTAACTCCAAGAAATCCTACCCCATGATAGAAAATAGCAAAAGTACTCTGAGAATTGAGGAACAAATTGAAGTGTACTCTTGTAACAGAGAATACAAGCGCACCCATGTCATATCCCCCTCTTCAAAGGGGGGGGACACTCTTGACCCAAACTGCTACTACAGACCTATATCTATCCTACCATGCCTTTCTAAGGTCTTTGAAAGCCAAGTCAACAAACAGATTACTGACCATTTCGAATCTCACCATACCTTCTCAGCTATGCAATCTGGTTTCAGAGCTGGTCATGGGTGCACCTCAGCCACGCTCAAGGTCCTAAACGATATCTTAACCGCCATCGATAAGAAACATTACTGTGCAGCCGTGTTCATTGATCTGGCCAAGGCTTTCGACTCTGTCAATCACCACATCCTCATCGGCAGACTCGACAGCCTTGGTTTCTCAAATGATTGCCTCGCCTGGTTCACCAACTACTTCTCTGATAGAGTTCAGTGTGTCAAATCGGAGGGTCTGCTGTCTGGACCTCTGGCAGTCTCTATAGGGGTGCCACAGGGTTCAATTGGACCGACTCTTCTCTGTATACATCAATGAGGTCGCTCCTGCTGCTGGTGAGTCTCTGATCCACCTCTACGCAGACGACACCATTCTGTATACTTCTGGCCCTTCTTTGGACACTGTGTTAACAACCCTCCAGGCAAGCTTCAATGCCATACAACTCTCCTTCCGTGGCCTCCAATTGCCCTTAAATACAAGTAAAACTAAATGCATGCTCTTCAACCGATCGCCACCCGCACCTGCCCGCCTGTCCAACATCACTACTCTGGACGGCTCTGACTTAGAATACGTGGACAACTACAAATACTTAGGTGTCTGGTTAGACTGTAAACTCTCCTTCCAGACCCATATCAAATATCTCCAATCCAAAGTTAAATCTAGAATTTGCTTCCTATTTCGCAACAAAGCATCCTTCACTCATGCTGCCAAACATACCCTTGTAAAACTGACCATCCTACCAATCCTCAACTTTGGCGATGTCATTTACAAAATAGCCTCAACAAATTGGATGCAGTCTATCACAGTGCAATCTGTTTTGTCACCAAAGCCCCATATACTACCCACAATTGCGACCTGTAAGCTCTCGTTGGCTGGCCCTCGCTTCATACTTGTCGCCAAACCCACTGGCTCCATGTCATCTACAAGACCCTGCTAGGTAAAGTCCCCCCTTATCTCAGCTCGCTGGTCACCATAGCATCTCCCACCTGTAGCACACGCTCCAGCAGGTATATCTCTCTAGTCCCCAAAACCAATTCTTTCTTTGGCCGCCTCTCCTTCCAGTTCTTTGCTGCCAATGACTGGAACGAACTACAAAAAGCACTGAAACTGGAAACACTTATCTCCCTCACTAGCTTTAAGCACCAACTGTCAGAGCAGCTCACAGATTACTGCACCTGTACATAGCCCACCTATATTTTAGCCCAAACAACTCTCTTTCCCTACTGTATTTAATTAATTAATTAATTTTGCTCCTTCTACTTTACACATTCTTCCATTGCAAATCTACCATTCCAGTGTTTTACTTGCTATATTGTATTTACTTTGCCACCATGGTCTTTTTTTTTTGCCTTTACCTCCCTTATCTCACCTCATTTGCTCACATCGTATATAGACTTGTTTATACTGTATTATTGACTGTATGTTTGTTTTACTCCATGTGTAACTCTGTGTCGTTGTATGTGTCGAACTGCTTTGCTTTATCCTGGCCAGGTCGCAATTGTAAATGAGAACTTGTTCTCAACTTGCCTACCTGGTTAAATAAAGGTGAAAAAACAAATAAAAATAAATATGCTCAGCTTCTCTCCTGTGAGTGACACTGTCAGCACAGCACCTCCCATTCTGCACCTCACACTTCAGCTGTGGTTGTGCATTTGTTTACTGCTTAGTTTTGGTAGCGTGTATCTGCCTGCGGTACAGTCAGCCACACAAACCCCCTGTATAATTTACACCTCCATATGTCTCTGCATCTGTATGTTCTGACAAAGCCTGAGAGGCTGGGAAGCAGCATGGATCAGCTCAACGTCACAGACACAAAGTTGTCAGACTCTCTGGTGTTAACTTTGCCATGGAGTGTGGTGGTTATGAACTGGTGTTGGTTAAGGAGTCATGCATGTCATTGTGTAATAGAAATGAGTTTAGGGTGAAATAGGAATAGATTGGATGCTTCTCGCCATGTAATGTATTTAATGCTGTAACCCAGGGGTATTCAACCAGGGGTCTGCAGCCCTCTAGAGGATGACAACTTTATTTCTCAACTCCTAATATTGAGCCAGTAACACTCATTGGAGCCAATGACACTCACTGGGGTATCTGAATTAGGCTTTTAAAAAGCACCCGCGAATAGGTTGCCAGTGCGGCAAGGGTCGCTGGCTGCTGGTAAGTTTTCTTGACTTGGACATTGGAATTACCTTTGTAGCTAATAGGCTATGTTAGAGTTTACACTTCCTCTTCCAATTATAAACGTAGGAAGGTCAACAACAAAAAACTATCAACCAAATCTTTTCAACTAAAAATGTTGATTATTTCTCCTTGTCGTTATCATTCACCTGATAAGACAACACGTATGAGAACAAACGTTTTTCCAAACGTATGATGTTTGCATGGGAGGGGGTCCCTGGGCAAAAACAGTTTGAAGACCCCTGGTGCAACCCCCCAAAAAACATCCTAGTTTCTATTCCTATGGAAATGCCTATAACATTTAGTTACAGTACCATAAATGATTCTTCTCCACATGGGGGAAAAGTCAGATCAGGTGTTATTGGTCTAAGACACAAAAAAAGAAAATAAATAATTTAAAAAGTGGTTTTATTGTCACATACACTGTTTAGGTGTATTGAAATGTGTTGTTTTACAGGGTCAGTCATAGTAGTACAATTCCCCTGGACCAAATTGGAGTTAAGTGCCTTGCTCAATGTTTCCCCATGTCAAATAGGATATGTTGGTGATGTTCAACCTTATCCTCTGTTGAATACATACAGTGTCTTCAGAAAGTATTCACACACAGACTTTTTCCACATTTTGTAGTGTTACAAAGTTGGATTAATATTGATTTAATTGTAATTTGTTGTCAACGATGTACAAAAAATAAACTGTAATGTCAAAGTAGAAGAAATAAGGGAAAATATCTTGATTAGATAAGTATTCAACCCCCTTAGGCAATACATGTTAGAATCGCATTTGGCAGCGATTACAGATGTGAGTCATTCCGAGTAGGTCTCTAAGAGTTTTGCACACCTGGATTGTACAATATTTGCACAAGTATTCAAGCTCTGTCAAGTTGGTTGTTGATCATTACTAGACAGCCATTTTCAAGTCTTGCCATAGATTTTCAATCCGATTTAAGTAAAAACTGTAACTAGGCCACTCAGTAACATTCAATGTTGTCTTGGTAAGCAACTCTAGTGTATATTTGGCCTTGCGTTTTAGGTTATTGCTGAAAGGTGAATTTTGTCTCGCAGTGTCTGTTGGAAAGCAGACTGAACCATGTTTTCCTCTAGGATTTGGTCTGTGCTTAGCTCTATACTGTTTCTTTTTATCCTCAAAATCTCCCTAGTCATTGCAGATGACAAGGATGTGCATAACATTTGCCACAAACATAACACTTTGTATTCAGGACAAAAAATTAATTTGTTTGCCTCTCGGGCTTCCTTGCCAGCCGTGTTCCCACATACCGCTGGTTCCTCTCTTCGGCTGCCTCTGCTCTCCTAGCTGCCTACACCTGTTGCCGTGGAAGGCGATCCCTTCCCGCCAGGATCTCCTCCCATGTGTAGACTCCCTTGCACGCCAGAACATCCTCCCATATCCAGGAGTCGACCTTGCCATGCTGCTTGGTCCGTTGGTGTTGGGACGTTCTGTCACGGCTGGCTGAAGGTTAACTTCCCACAAAACAGGGTACCTAAGTATGGTTCTCAATCAGAGACAACGATAGACAGCTGTCCCTGATTGAGAACCATACCAGGCCAAGACGTAGAAATACAAAACATAGAAAAAAGGACATAGAATGCCCACCCTAGTCATACCCTGGCCTAACCAAAATAGAGAATAAAAAGCCTCTCTATGGCCAGGGCGTGACACCCGAGTAGCGCAGCGATCTAAGGCACTGCATCTTAGCGCAAGAGGCGTCACTACAGTCCCTGAATCACATCCGGCCGTGATTAGGTATCCCATCGGCGGCGCACAATTGGCCCAGTGTCGTCCGGGTTTGGCCGGGGTGTGAAGGGGTGTGAATACTTTCTAAAGGCACTATAGATTTCTGAAATCTGTGTGTCTAATCATAGTGCAGAATTCAATCAATTCATCCAGAGTTATTCCACAACTAATGTATAACTGTATACACCAATATAGATTTGACACATGCTCTACTGTAACTCCACTGTAGCTATCTAGTAAAAAATCCAAAAGAGCCCTCAGATTTAAAAAAAAAATGCTGTATCTATTCTATTCACGTACGAGTCAAGATGTTGCTCTTTTGTTCCTTTCCTCAGCGCATGATTCACATACCAATGCTTAGCTCAGTCCACCCAACTTTTTATAATGTGGCCAGATGCATTTGTAGAAACCAGAACATCACTGAGATTGTACCTGCTCTTATAAAGGCAAAACAGAAATTATACATTAAATGAAACAGCAGTACATGTCCACCAAAAGCACCAGAAAGAGAGTCGTAAATACCCTCTGTCCCTTGCTGTCCTGTTGCTCTTATAGAAATGTGGCAGTCAGTCATTTCAGTCCCTGATAAGACAGACAGACATGTCCCAGACAGCACCACAGCATGCATACTAACAAGGCCATGCTTACCTTTCTGGAGGAGCAAGTGGTGTCTATCTTCATCTGGCCAGTGGCTATGAGAACAGACATGGTGACAGTGGAGCGTTGTGTCTTTCACTCTCACACAAAGTCTCACTCACACAGACAAACACGACTTCGACACACACGACGTCTGGCTTCACAGTCCCAGTCGCACCTTCTCCTCTGAAGTTGGGGAGAAGGCAGGGGTGTTTTAGAAGTCCACTTCAGGAGGGGAGAGTGAGACCTGGGGTACTGCAGCCTGGCTAGAAAGACTCTCCCCTTGCAGGGGGAATCAGTCACACACACCTACTCTCACATACATTCCATCGTCTCTTCTACAAGGAGGGGTGGCTGGAATCCCTCCGCACAGACTGCTGCTCCAAACGCTTCTCATCTCTCTCCTCCTCTCTCACTTACTCACAGTCTCACCCACACACTCAAATGCTCCGTCACTCCAGTCTGTCCCCCTATAAGCCACCCCTTACTCTAAGGACTTTCCCAGTTAAGTGGGGGGGGGGGGGGGGTTAAAAAATTAGGAAATGGACACACATGTTCACAAGTTGATATGAATTACGCTGATTACACATCAGTAAGACAAGTGCCTGCCATGCATTTGTGTGCATGAATGGGTATGTGGCTTTAGCAGTGCGAGAATGTGTGAGTCCTGTGTGGACATGCATGTGGATGCACATACTCTACGTGCAACAAGTTGCATGAGTGTGTACCAGTGGCGGTCAGTGCCAATTTGTTTTTCATGACCATGGCCTTATTTCTTTACAGCATATTGGATGACTCTCATTCATATTCTATTCACCCAGTTCAATGTAACATTGATAGATTTAGGCTACAACATGATACTCACATTTTTCCTGTACCCATCATGAGGTTTCTACAGCCTAGACTATGATGAAAGTTTACAACATAGGTGCACACAGGTCGAGAGACAAATTTGAGGTGTAACAACACCTTGCACAGTCTTGCCTGCATCTAGCTGATATAGGGTGTAATCATTAGTCCAACAGTTGCAAACGAGAGTTTCTATTGGACAAATTCAGGTATGTTTATCCCCGTTTTGTTGCGTTTGCTTCTGTTTAAGAAACATTTATCAACAGAATCGGGGGAATGAATACACCCCTGATCACACGTAAACAGAGTTCACTCTTATAACCCGCAACGTTGTATTCCTTCTCTTCCCTTCGCTTGTGGACATCAATGCACAACACATCAGCTCTATGTGACCGGGCAAAAAAAACTTTCCAAGCCAAGCCACCACACACAGCCTACATCGTTGTCACCATATTTCTCTCTTGCTTCTCTTTTATTTTGGAAGAAAGTCATTTGTTCAAAACTGTTCAGCTATTTTCTTTAACTATTTACCACATTTTATACACTGCAGTGCTAGCTAGCTGTAGTTTATGCTTTCAGTACTAGTTTAATTATTTGATCCTTTGATTGGATGGACAACATGTCAGTTCATGCTGCAAGGCTGAAGGACGTCCTCCGGAAGTTGCCATAATTACTGTGTAAGTCTATGAAAGGGGGTGAGAACCATGAGCCACCTAGGTTTTGTATTGAAGTCAATGTACCTAGATGAAGACGGAAGCTAGCTATCCTCCCGCTACACCATGGTGCTACTCTACATAGTGTTGTTGAGGCTACTGTAGACCTTCTTTGCAAAATGGTGTGTTTTAATCAGTTATTTGGTGCATTGTGATTATATTTAGTATAGTTTTATCTAAAAATGATAACTTTTAAATGTTAAAACATGACAATCTTTATGAAATTCACTGAGGATGGTCCTCACCTTCCTCCTCTGAAGAGTCTCCACTGGTGTATACATTACCAAGAAATTGATCAATTCAATCAACTCCCTGGTTAAGTTGTGATTAAGCACACACAATATGTATGCTGCCTGACTTCTGCATCATAGAATATGGCATCCCTGCTCTCCACTTCCCTGCCCTCCTCCTATCCTCCCAGCCTAAGAGGACAGAAGTGTGGCGTGATAAAACAATGCTAGTTTATGTATGACTCATATCATCCATGCAGTCAGAACTTGACTGAATCACTGCTATCAATGTTTTCTGTGCATTGCTGTGCTTTACTTGCATATCAGATCAAGTTGCTGAGTTGTTAACAGTCAGTGCACGTGAACATCAAATGTCAACAATGGATATGTGTGGTCATCGCAGCTAGCTTTCCAGTTACACGTGTGTCTTTAGACTTACGTCTTATGGAGTTTGAGTCCTAATCCAAATACACAACAACATTCATTCAAACCATCATTGTCACGCCCTGACTTTAGAGGTCCCTATTATTCTCTATGTTTGGTTAGGTCAGGGTGTGACTCGGGTGGGAAAGTCTATATTTTCTATTTCTTGTTTTTTGGCCATGTGTGGTTCCCAATCAGAGGCAGCTGTCTATCGTTGTCTCTTATTGGGGATCATATATAAGTTGTCATTTTCCTTTTGGGTTTTGTGGGATCTTGTTTTCTGTTTAGTGTTTTTTCCTGACAGAACTGTGCGCTTTCGTTTTCACTTCTGTTATTTTGCTTGAATGTTTTTTTGAAAATAAAAATCATGAACACTTTCCACGCTGCGCTTGGTCCACTCCTTTTGACGAGAGCCATTACAATCATTAAAAAAAACTGACCAAATAGTCAGTCGAATTAAAAATGAAAAGAGAAAAGAGAGAAGCTCAAGTTCTGATTTCATGGATGGGGTTTTTATTTTGTCCCTGGAAAGGCAGTAACTTGTTTGGGTTTTCACAGCCTCTCATAAATACTGATACATACTGTAATGTCAGGTAAGGTTCTTTTCCACTGTGATACATGATGTGTTTAAAGAGGCCGTTCTCCACCAAAGAGAAGGTTATTGCTCCTGTCCTGCCTATCAGGGCCAAACCGCCTGCATTTCATTTACACACTGACAAGCTCCTACTGACAAGCTCATGAGGACAAAATGATTGATGAGACAGTGAGGTGGTCAAAGGCTGACAATGAGAAGATGTGTGAGGTAATTCTCACTAAACTCAAGACAAGGATAGAAGAATGGGAACTCAAGACAAGGATAGAAGAATGGGAACTCAAGACAAGGATAGAACAATGGGAACTCAAGACAAGGATAGAACAATGGGAACTCAAGACAAGGATAGAACAATGAGAACTCGAGACAAGGATAGAACAATGGGAACTCGAGACAAGGATAGAACAATGGGAACTCAAGACAAGGATAGAACAATGGGAACTCAAGACAAGGATAGAACAATGGGAACTCAAGACAAGGATAGAACAATGGGAACTCAAGACAAGGATAGAACAATGGGAACTCGAGACAAGGATAGAACAATGGGAACTCAAGACAAGGATAGAACAATGGGAACTCGAGACAAGGATAGAACAATGGGAACTCGAGACAAGGATAGAACAATGGGAACTCGAGACAAGGATAGAACAATGGGAACTCAAGACAAGGATAGAACAATGGGAACTCAAGACAAGGATAGAACAATGGGAACTCAAGACAAGGATAGAACAATGGGAACTCAAGACAAGGATAGAACAATGGGAACTCAAGACAAGGATAGAACAATGGGAACTCAAGACAAGGATAGAACAATGGGAACTCAAGACAAGGATAGAACAATGGGAACTCAAGACAAGGATAGAACAATGGGAACTCAAGACAAGGATAGAACAATGGGAACTCAAGACAAGGATAGAACAATGGGAACTCAAGACAAGGATAGAACAATGGGAACTCAAGACAAGGATAGAACAATGGGAACTCAAGACAAGGATAGAACAATGGGAACTCAAGACAAGGATAGAACAATGGGAACTCAAGACAAGGATAGAACAATGGGAACTCAAGACAAGGATAGAAGAATGGGAACTCAAGACAAGGATAGAAGAATGGGAACTCAAGACAAGGATAGAAGAATGGGAACTCAAGACAAGGATAGAAGAATGGGAACTCAAGACAAGGATAGAAGAATGGGAACTCAAGACAAGGATAGAAGAATGGGAACTCAAGACAAGGATAGAACAATCAGAACTCAAGGATAGAACAATAAGAACTCAAGACAAGGATAGAACAATAAGAACTCAAGACAAGGATAGAACAATCAGGTACACAGAGGATCTAAAGGTGGAATCTCTCACACTTGTGATAAACAATGCTGATTACAGGAACCTGTTGAGAAATATTCTGAAGAGTCTGCAATATAATATCATAGAAAAACGTAATCCTGCCATGATTTTGCTAAAAGTTAAGCATCAACCAATTGATGCTTATGTCAATAAGCTTTGCGGTGCCAATGGAAAAAGATGAGTGTCAACAATTGATGCTTAGAGTATGTCAATACATTGAATTCCATTGGAAAACAAAAGTGTCACATGGTTGAAGTTAATGTCAATTCATTGCATTCAATGGAAAAATATGACTCATGTCAATACATTGCAATGGGAAAAGAAAATTATCATAAGATTGATGCTTATGTCAATTAATCTGCAGTCAACGGGAAAAATTGTGTCAACCAATTGACACTAATGTCAAGACATTGCAGTCAATGGAAAAATATGAGTCAAACCCTTGATGCTTATGTAAAAAAGTCTGTAGGGCCGTAGGGAGACCGGGCAAAGGGAGGAGACGGCAGGACTTAGAGAACCGATCCACAACGACCAGGATCGTCGTGTTCCCCTGTGACGTGGGAAGATTGGTAAGAAAGTCCACAGACAGATGTGACCAAGGCCGCTGTGGAATGGGGAGGGGCTGTAACTTCCCTCTAGGCAGGTGTCTAGGAGCCTTACACTGGGCGCACACCGAACAGGAGGAAACATAAACCCTCACATCCTTAGCCAAGGTGAACCACTAGTACTTCCCCCTAAGAGCCCGCACTGTCCTCTCGATCCCCGGATGACCAGAAGAGGGTAGCGTGTGGGCCCACCTGATCAATCTATCACGAACACCAAGTGGGACGTACCTCCGACCAGCTGGGCACTGTGGTGGAGGAGGTTCTAAACGAGACACCCGCTCGATGTCCGTGTCCACCTCCCATACCACCGGTGCCACCAGATAAGAGGCCGGAAGTATGGGGGTGGGATCGATGGACTGCTCCTCGGTATCATAGAGACGGGACAGTGCGTCGGCCTTAGCGTTACGGGAACCTGGTCAGTAAGGGAGGGTGAAACGAAATCCGGTGAAAAACTTTGCGCACCTTGCCTGACGAGGATTCAGTCTCCTCGCCACTCGGATGTACTCCAGATTACAGTGGTCAGTCCAGATGAGAAAAGAGTGTTTCGCCCCCATAAGCTAATGTTTCCACACCTTCAGAGCTTTTACCACAGCCAGCAACTCCCGGTCCCCCACATCATAGTTTTGCTCCACCGGACTGAGCTTCCACGAAAAGAAAGCGCAGGGGCGAAGGTTCGGGGGCGTGCCCGAGCGCTGTGAAAGCACGGCTCCAACACCAGCCTCGGACGCGTCCACCTCCACTATGAATGCATGTCCCTGAGAATCTTGTCAACAAAGGATTGGAAAACGTCTGGAGCATTTTTCAACCCAATCGGCATGACGAGGTACTCATAATGGCCAGATCTGGTACTAAACGCGGTCTTCCACTCATCTCCCTCCCGGATTTGCACCAAGTTATACATGCTCCTGAGATCCAGTTTTGTGAAGAAGCGTGCTCCGTGGAATGACTCCACCGCCGTGGCGATGAGAAGTAGCGGGTAACTGAACCCCACTGTGATGGAATTTAGACCTCTATAGTCAATGCACAGACGCAGACCTCCCTCCTTCTTCACAAAAAATAAACTTGAGGAGGCAGGTGACGTGGAGGGCCGAGTGTACCCCTGTCCCAGAGATTCGGTGACATATATCTCCATAGCCACCGTCTCCTCCTGTGACAGGGGATATATGTGACTCCTAAGTGCGGCATTTACCTGGAGGATTACCGCACAATCCCCTTGTCGATGAGGTGGTAATTGGGTTGCTCTCTTTTTACAGGAGGCGATTGCCAAATCGGCATATTCGGGGGGATTGCGCACGGTGGAGACTTGGTCTGGACTCTCCACCATTGTCGCACCGATGGAAACTCCCACACACCTTCCTGAGCACTCCTCTGACCACCCCTTAAGAGCCCCGTTTCCACGAAATTTTAGGATTGTGATAAGCGAACCAGGGAATACCCAGCACCACTGGAAACGCAGCTGAATCAATGAGGAAGAGACTAATCCGCTCCTCATGACCCCCCTGCATCACCATGTCAAGTGGAACCGTGGCCTCCCTGATCAGCCCTGACCCTAACGGTCAACTATCTAGGGTATGCACGGGAAAGGGTTGGTCCATCTGGACCAAGGGAATCCCTAACTTAAGCGCGAACCCGCGGTCCATAAAACTCCTCGCTATGCCTGAATCGACTAGCGCCTTATGCTGGGAATGAGGGGAAAACTCAGGAAAGGAAATCAACACATACATATGACCAACAGGGGGCTCTGGGTGAGCAGGGTGCTGACTCACCTGAGGTGTTCGAGTAGTGCTCTGCCTGCCCTCTCAAATCCCAGACGAGCTCCTCCAGCACCGGTCAGCAGTGTGTCCTCTCCGACCACAACTGGTGCAGGAGGAGGCTCCTCCTCCGGTTGCCCTAGCTGCAGCACCCCCCAACTCCATGGGTGTCGGAGCGGGAGTGCTGGGGGGTGCAGCGAACAGGACCCGATCTGGACGGCTGCGATCAGCCAGCAAGTTGTCCAGCTCGATGGAAATGTCGATTAGCTGGTCCAGCGTGAGGTTGGTGTCTCGACAGACTAGCTCCCTGCGGACATCCTCCCGCAGGCTACACCTACAATGGTCAATCAGGGCCCTGTCATTCCAACCCGCGCCGGCGGCCAGGGTCCGGAACTCCAGTGCGAAATCCTGTGCGCTCCTCGTCTCCTGCCTTAAATGAAACAGCCGTTCACCCTCCGCTCTGCCCTCCGGTGGGTGATCCAACACAGCCCGGAAATGTTGGTGAACTCTGGGTAATGGTCCTGTTACGTTCCCCAGTTTATGTGTTGTAGTTTGTATGTTTGCATGTGTTTATTTCAGGAAATGGCTTCCTTAAATCCCTCAAGCAGCTGATTGGTCGACTCCATGGCTAATTGGAGAGCTGACCCCGCCCCCTCGTCAAGACAGCTGTCTCCAATTACCCATTCATTCTGAAGCTATATAAATGCCAGTGTTCTGTTCAGTAGAGAGATTTGCTGGGAGGTCATTAGAGAGATTTTGCTAGAGATTTTGCTGGGAGTTCATTGCTGGGAGTTCATTGCTGAGAGTTGGTATGTTTTGTGAGTTTGTTGCTCAGATAGAGCTTATTTGATGTCCTTTTGTTTCTTAGTTTGTTTGTGAAATTGTTTAATATTCTGTTTCATTTGTTCCCAGGGGGGAAGGGGAAGGCACCTAGGGAGTGCTTAGGCAAGAGGCCCGCGGGCATACACATACCCGTAGCATATTCGCTGTCTAGGCACACTAGGTAAGACCTGGGCGGACCACCCCCTTGTATTTTGGTTAGGGCACCAGGTGGTGCTAAATTAGGTAAGTAGTGGGTAGGCAGGTAAGATAGGAGAGGGGGGGCTTTGAGATTTACTTTCTTTGCTTTGGTTCCGTCCAGCCCCTTTTCCCCATATTACCATGTGAAGGAATAAAGTCCTGGTAAACGGTACCACATTCTGCCTGTTGTCATTCTTTCTTGCACCTACAGTCCATACCTTTTTCACTTCACGGAGAGTTTAGTTGTAGCAGGGTGTTGCGTTCCCTCTTCATAGAGGCGTGCGTAACATAATGACGAGGGGGCGGGGTCAGCTCTCCAATTAGCCATGGAGTCGACCAATCAGCTGCTTGAGGGATTTCAGGAAGCCATTTCCTGAAATAAACACATGCAAACATACAAACTACAACACATAAACTGGGGAACGTAACAGGTCCCTCGCCAAGTGTGGGCCCTCCCAGACCGCGTTTGCCCACTCCAGGGCTTTACCCGAAAGGCAGGAAACGAGGACGTTGACACACTCCTCTCCCAAGGGAGTCGGGTGAACGGTCGCCAGGTAAAACTCCAGCTGGAGCAGGAACCCCTTGTACCCGGCACCCGTCCCATCGTACTGCCTCGGGAGCGCGAGCCGAATCCCGCTGGGGCCGGACGCCACCAAAGAAGGTGGTGGTGCAAGCTGGAGAGTGGCTGAAGACGGGGTAGGGAGGCCGATCCATGGCTGTCCCCAAACGGTGTAGTACCGCTAAATGCTGTAGAACACGCTCCTCCATGGACGGGGTGGGCACGTCCGCTCCTGCTGACTCCATCATTTCTGTGTGGGATTCTGTCAGATTCTCCCCAAGAAGATGTGGGTGTGGAGTCAGGCGCAGGAGAAAGCAAGTTCCGAAAAGGGCGTTTATTTAACAAGTCCAAATAACAGGAAACCGGACTACAACCGTAGCCTCAAAACCCACTCAAACACAGTCCAGGGAAAACCCACCTGTTAAACAGAACCCAAGAAAACGCAACCCAAAACTAACTGACAGCAAACAAAACAATCCCGCACAAAACCCAGAGGAAATAGCAAGATTTAAATACCCCCCTAATAAACCAAATAGAACACAGGTGAAACAAAAAACAGACAAAACCAAAAGAAAAGGAAAAAGGATCGGTGGCAGCTAGTAGACCGGCGACGACAACCGCCAAGCGCCGCCCGAACAGGGAGAGGTGACATGAAGTCGTGACATGACGCTTTTGTCAATGTAACAGTATAGCTTCCGTCCCTCTCCTCGCCCCTATCTGGGCTCGAACCAGGGACTCTCTGCACACATAGACAACAGCCACCCTTGAAGCCTCGTTACCCATCGCTCCACAAAAGCCACGGCCCTTGCAAAGCATTTGGAACAACTACTTCAAGGTCTCAGAGCGAGTGACGTCACCCCGCACCCCGCTAACCATTTCACATCGGTTACATCAATACATGTTAGCACCCTCTTTGGCAGCGATTTCAGATGTGAGTCATTCTGAGTAGGTCTCTAAGTGCTTTGCACACCTGGATTGTAAAATACTTGCACATTCTTCAAGCTCTGTCAAGTTGGTTGTTGCTAGACAGTCATTTTAAAGTCTTGCCATAGATTTTCAAGCTGATTTAAGTCAAAACTGTAACTAGGCCACCCAGGAACATTCCATGTCTTCTTGGTAAGCAATTCCAGTGTAGATTTGGCCTTGTGTTCTGGCTTATTGCCCTGCTGAAAGTTGAACTTGTATTCCAGTGTCTGTTGGAAAGCAGACAACCAGGTTTTCCTCTAGGATTTTGCCTGTGCTTAGCTCTATTCCATTTAAAAATCCATAGTCCTTGCCAATGACAGGCATACCCATAACATGATGCAGTCACCACCATGCTTGAAAATATTAAGAATGGTACTCAGTGATTTGTTGTAGTGAATTTGCCCCAAACATAACGCATTGTATTCAGGATATAAAGTTAATTTCTTTGGCACATTTTTCTTTTCAGTTTTATTTTAGTGCCGTATTGCAAACAGGATGCATGTTTTGGAGTATTTTTTATTCTGTACAGGCTTCCTTCTATTCACTCTGTCATTTAGGTTAGTATTGCACAGTAACTACAATGTTGCTGATCCATCCTCAGTTTTCTCACAACCATTAAACTCTGTAACATAAGATGGAGCCGACAGACATGGCAGCTCTGCTTCTAGTTCCTGAGCAACTTCGCAGTATTTTGTTTTTGTGTGTTATTTCTTACATTATTATCCCAGTACATTTTAGTGCCCAATGGGCACTATGACAGAGTTCCTCTGTGGAGATGGGAGAAACTTCCAGAAGGATAACCATCTCTGCAACACTCTACCAATCCGGCCTTTGTGGTTGAGTGGCCAGGCGGAAGCCACTCCTCAGTAAAAGGCACATGAAATTCTGCTTGGAGTTTGCCAAAAGGCACCTAAAGACTCCCAGACCATGATAAACCAGATCCTCTGGTCTGATGAAACCAAGATTGAACACTTTTGCCTGAATGTCAAGCGTCGCGTCTGGAGGAAACCATCCCTACGGTGAAGCATGGTGGTGGCAGCATCATGTTGTGGGGATGTTTTTCAGTGGTAGAGACTGGGAAACTAGAGCGTGCAGGACTTCAGGCGGGGTTGAAGGTACACCTTCCATCAGGACAACGACCCGTGGTAGTTGTGGAGTAGGGGCCTGAGGGAACACAGTGTGTTGTGAAATCTGTGAATGTATTGTAAAGTTTTTAAAACTGCATAAACTGCAGCTGCTTTGGGAGCAGTTAATGGGGATCCATAATAGATACAAATACAAATCTCAATCATGTTTTACATATTAAATCACCTCTATAAAATAAAGGCACACGCTATAGGACGCCAGCTAGGGCCGAAGATCATGTGAAATATGAATATACTAATTAAAAAAACCGAGGAGAGAATAGCGAGAGAGAGAGAGGAGGATCTCTAGAGAGACATGGTGTGTGTGTGTGTGTGTGTGTGTGTGTGTGTGTATGCAGCATCTCAGACTACACTTATACCATCATCCTCCCATGAGAAAGACCTGACCTTGTCCTTGACCTTGAGTCAGATCACTCGCTATGTCTCTCACAAAAGTCCATCCCAGAGGCCAGCCACACATCCTTAACCTTCACATGCACATTTCCCTGTGGATATGAAGGATTCATGCCTCTGTCTTCAGTATGCTCCTCAGACAAAGCCAGTCTCTCCTGAGAGCTGGGAAAGGGGCACTTTTGCTGTGATATTGATAGGAGGATGGGATATCATTTATAGCAACAATCATACTGAAAATAACTTATTGTCTTACATGATAATAAACATCTTGCTAACAACATTCTGTTTGTTACAAATCAAGCAGGATCACAATTATTATTATTTTTGCCTTTATTTAACTAGGCAAGTCAGTTAAGAACATTTTCTTATTTTGGGCTCCCGAGTGGCGCAGCGGTCTAAGGCACTGCATCTCAGTGCTAGAGGCATCACTACAGACCCTGGTTTGATTCCAGGCTGTATCACAACCAGCCGTGATTGGGAGTCCCATAGGGCGGTGCACAACTGGCCCAGCGTTGTTACGGTTTGGCTGGGGTAGGCATGTTCTTTTACAGGCAACAGAGTGTGAATGACATAAGAAAAGGGCTCCCTATGGGCCAGAGAAGAGGTGATTGTCACGTTCTGACCATAGTTCTTTTTTGTTTTCCTTGTTTTAGTATTGGTCAGGACGTGAGCTGGGTGGGCATTCTGTTGTGTGTCTAGTTTGTCTATTTCTATGTTTGGCCTGATATTTATTTTATTTTTTTTCACCTTTATTTAACCAGGTAGGCTAGTTGAGAACAAGTTCTCATTTGCAACTGCGACCTGGCCAAGATAAAGCATAGCAGTGTGAACAGACAACACAGAGTTACACATGGAGTAAACAATAAACAAGTCAATAACACAGTAGAAAGAAGAAAAAAAAGAGTCTATATACATTGTGTGCAAAAGGCATGAGGAGGTTCGCAAATAATTACAATTTTGCAGATTAACACTGGAGTGATAAATGATCAGATGGTCATGTACAGGTAGAGATATTGGTGTGCAAAAGAGCAGAAAAGTAAATAAATAAAAATAGTATGGGGATGAGGTAGGTAAAATTGGGTGGGCTATTTACCGATAAGACTATGTACAGCTGTGTGGTTCTCAATCAGAGGCAGGTGTTAGGTATTGTCTTTGATTGGGAACCATATTTAGGTAGCCTGTGTTTGGTTTTGTGGGTGGTTGTTTCCTGTCTTTGTGTTTTCTGCACCAGGTAGGGCTGTTTTGGTTTTGCCACATTTATTGTTTCGTAGTTTGTTCATGTTAAGTGTTTCTTATTAAAGAACCATGAACTTCAACTGCATTTTGGTCCTCCTCTCCTTCCCAGGAAGAAAGCCGTTACAGTGATCATGACCAGAATAGGGGAATGATCACCTTTTTGGTGGCCCCACTGGCTCAGACTGCAAAAGCTGGACAGATTTCATAAACATGGTCCATGGCCAGAGAGGAAGTCATCCATGTAGCACCACCTATCCTTAGCGCAGCACTTGTGAATGACAAACGACGGCCATTGAATGTCATGGTCCTCTCTGAATTCTAAGGAGGCCCCTATGCTCTCCTGTGATTTCATTATTTTGAACAATGCTCTATTGGCTTCTGATCTGACAATGTGCAAAACCGTCTGTGTTGTGCGCATGCGTGTGAGCGTGTTTGAATTGCATAGTTTATAGGGGGTATTATTTAGCTGTGGGTAAGCAGTATGATTTTCACAGTCACAGTGTTCAAAGTCATCCAAGTTCAGTAGATGAATACATAAACCTCTTTCAAAGTCTTTTTACCAGCTAGCTCTCAGAGCACAACGTATTCTGTCTGCATACAAATTAATGTGAGCAAATCTGTGGCTCCAAATTGCACTAATAAAAAAGGCAATAGAATCTCTCATTTACACCAACCAACTGTCAAAAAGCTTTGAGAAACGTTCACTAAAACATAACAGGGCCTTGCAGGTGACACTAACCGGATCAACTGTTTGGAAAGGGATGTGCTCATGTATTATTTGGGTCATTTATTCATGGCCTATTTATTGTTCTTGAATCACTTACAATATGTACTGTTTACACACTTGATCAATTACACTGTTACATAACTTAAAACAGATCTCTATAACGCTGACTATTTGAAACTGCGACTTAGATACACCCATTTTCTACCAGAATAATAAAACCCCTGGAGAGATCCCTGCTACTTTCAGATAGCAGCACACTGGCAATGCAAATCATCAAAGTCTAGACTCGCGCCTCCAAAGTGTCAGGCAGAGCCAACACTATAAAACTGTATCAGACAGGGATTCACACCAAGGGAGGCTATGAAATATTTCCTACTCCATTGACATGAATTTCAGTGATTCTATCGAGGCAGCGAGTCTCTGAATAGACTTAAATGATGCCGTCTGACCTTTCCAGCGGATGTAAATTCCCTCCAAAAGTGAAGGATCTGAGATTCATTGGTAAATAAAGTAGGCTCGCTCAGGGAGGGACACATCAGGCATAAAAATAGATGCTGACGATTCAGCAGGTCCTGTGTGTGAGAGTTACTGCCGGTCTGAAAGTACAGGAGACAAAGCTGCAGTAAACATAAAACACAAAAACAAGGGGACCTGAGAGTTTGTGTGTGCTTTGGGAGTTGATACAACACGTGATAAACATAGGAGCATGAATTAATTCTGCTCCCTGAAGAGAGGTCAGAAAAGAGGTACAACTCCAACAAGCAACTGTTAAACAGTTAATCAGAGCTTAGCCTTCCATTAACAATCTTAATGGAAGTTCACAAAGCCTGCTGCAATTTAGGTCTTGCGAGCGTTTGTAAAATGTAAAATGTCAACAGTCAATGTCAACTGTCATGCTGAAATACAATGAACATTTTCCATTAACAATTTGATTGGGTCATAAAGTAACTACACACGAAATGCCTATTCATCCATGGATCCATCCAACTTTAATAGGAGATTGGCTGAGGAAGAGGGTAGGGAAATTAGTAGAATGACTGAAAAAATAGCAGTATTCACAAATGGCCTTGCTTTTTTTGTACCAGTATCCTAGGACAAAGACAGATTTCAGATGGTTCCTCTTCACTCGACATGATTTACACACCTGTGTTGTAATCTCAGTCCCTGTCATGTCTGCAATGACCCACATCAAAGAGAGGGAAAAGGGGTGGACAGATAGAGGAAGTGCGAGGAAGAGCACAAGAGAGAAAGAGACAGAGAGACAGAGCAAGGAGAAGAGAGAACCAACAAACCAACCAACACTTGTCTTTTTGTCGCTGGATATAAGGCCAATCCATCCAATGACCTTTACCTCTACCAATCCCTTACAGTATAAACTACCATTAGACTTTCAATACTAAAGCTGTATCCTTTCATTATACATCCCTGGCAATGAGCTCCATTTTCATTAAATGGTCAAAAAAAGAGCTGTCTTATAACAGCAGGGACTTAATGAACCTTATTGAAGAGAAATCTGCATTAGCTCTGAAAATACAAAGACTATTCTCCGAGGAGAAAGACTTGCTTGGGTATCCACAACCACACTTCATGATTTATTTTCTATGCAAATTGGTCTTGAGATTATGCTTCTATCTATGACTATGCAGAAAAGTACATTGGGTGTCTTTACAAAGTTCAGAAAGTGTTATGTTTCTCAACTAAATGTGCTACTCTGTGTATCATGTTTGCCATCCTAGAGAAAAATGGTTCACAAATGAAGGTAATCTACCTGTGCGTCTCAATGAACAGATCATCAAATGTGAGAAAGTAGTCTTTAGGCTTAAAATTAAAAAAGGGGCAACATCGAGCATGTAGTGAAAACACCTGTTAACAACCAGAAAAGCTGTCAGGTCGTTTCAAAAAGGCAACAGAAGTCACGAGGGTCTGGTTTCAATTGCAGACTTGTTTGGCAACTTCGATAAGGGGAAGAAGAAAAATGACGGGGTGAGTCCTCTTTAGACAGACAACTCTCCGAACAAAACACAAGGCCAGAATGTCATGATTCAAAACCAAAGCATGCAGGCAAAACCTTTTACAGTGCTTTTAGTGAAGGAAGTTGATGCAAACGAGCCACTTGTGAAATGCACTCATTAAAAATAACCTCTGATCTCCATCTTGCTAGCTACTATATTGTATTTTATTCAAGCAGATAAGGTAGTGACCCAGTTCTTCTATGCCAAACTGACGCTCTATGACATACAGATGTGTTAAGTGGAAACGTGAAAATTATGGGAGGCAACCTGGATGTCTCGGGAGACTGAGGTGTCAGGTAACGCCACAGAGGAAAGTATCATATCCATCCAGCAGAGGGCAAACTCACTCTAGCCACTGGAATGATTGAAACCTATGCCATACCATTGACGCAAACCATTTTAATGTCCATTGTCACCGCAGCTGCTTGTACTGATGCATAAGTTAATGAATTGAAATCATGAATGAACAGACACAGAACAGAAAGATTACCATCATTATTGCCAGTGTAAGTGATTGATCAATCACAATACACATTTTCCAGCATAAAGATAGCAGTTGAAGTGATACTACTTTTCACAGTAATACTTCTTTCATTAGTTAAACTGACAAGGCCACATGCTTGCTTCTGTCATAGCACTCTGTCAAAACAATCTCAAGACCTTTGTTGGAAGGTAATGCCCTCTAGAGGTAGTAACAAAAACTATTGAAGGTTGAATATTATTCTGCATATTGCACCCTGTACTGTGTGGGGACGGGGGACATTTGTCTAGACTAGAGAACATCTTACAATCTCTATTAGTGTTTTATTGATCTTTCTCCCCGGAAATGAACTGCCCAACAGTTTCCCCAGTAACTATAGACAGTAACACTATTTCTTGTGAAACAAGGCAAAGCTTTCACACCTGTTAATCCTTGACTGTTTTAGGCAAGAGGACAGAATGTATGGTCCTCTGGGGATATCTTCAGAAAAGGACCTTAATTAACCCACAGTGTGCACTCGCTCACTACTTCCCACAAATTTCCCACAAACTTCCCACATAATACAAACCTGTATTATGGAAACTGCTATTACCTCTTCAAATTGTTTTAAGTGGTGGGAATATTTTATGTTTCTCATAGATACAGATAAATCTTTTGCCTAAAATTCATGACAGTAGTCAGGTAAACAAAATCAAAAATGATTTGTTTTGGTCCCCCCAAAGTTTCTAGTATTTTTTAATACTTTTTATATTTAAAAAAAGACTGTAGAATCACCAGGAATTCAGATGTTTTTTATTTATTTTTTGGAAATCTGTTCAAAAGTATTCCCACGAATGATAAGAGATATTTGATTGTGTCTCAATGTAATCAAGGTATAAAATTATTGTTATTTTCAAATACAATCTTTTATTGCAAATTGCAGTGTACAAATGATTATATTTATCTTACGGCTCCCCGACCATCCACTCCGACAACGATCATCAACGATCGTCACGCAGCTGAATCTAGTTGCTTACCCCTGGCTTACAGGTTAAGGAAATCAAGATGTAATTTAATAATTTGGGTGAACTATCCCAACTGTACGCTAAGCAAACAGCGTGACGTCCATTACAATGGTGCCGTGACCCGGATCTGCACATGCGGTCAAAGCTGGGGTTGTTGTGGAGTAAGTTTGTGAGCATATGGTTGAATGTGAATAGATGGGGAAATATGAAACTCACATCTCAGCAGCCTGAATGGTGGTCACATGTGTGCAAGGCTAAGGTACTAGGTTCGAACCTCGGTATGAGCCAAAGCTTTACTCGCTCAGCAAGCAGCGTAACGTTCTTTACACCTAGAGCAAACAACCAGAGTATTTTATGAATGCGCAAGATTAGATAACCAGAGGAAAAGTTTGGGCATTTATTCCCTGGGCTCAAACCGGAAAACAGTGTTTGAAGTTCAACAGTGAAAGTCTTAAGAGGACAATGCCGCCCTCTGGGTAGCCTAATGGGCTTGACTTGACATCAAAGGACAGCCAGTCAGCCACTCAGGGACTTGTGCACGGTGTGTGCCAGTTGGCATCTCTTTAGCACTGGGATTGTATACAACACAAGACTCTCTACTGTTGTTGTTGCAGTCACCACTCTTGTGGGACAGTAATACAAAACAAACAACCCGGGCACGTTTGCTCACGTATCGGTCTGATAAGTGCACAATGTTAAATTGAGCTGAATAAAAAACAGTGAATGAAAACAACACCTGAACAGCATGTAACACGATGCTCATCGTCGCAAATCTCTGCTATTTTCCTACGTGGGCGAGCAGCCAGGCTGCCACCGTGTAGATACTGTGCCCAATGGGGCAAGAACAGGAGTTTAATTTAAAGCAGCACAGCAACTCTTTATTGGGCGCACATAGTGGGGGAAAGGAGCCTATTCCAACTTTGACTCAGGGGTAGATGTTACATAGTAAACGTAAATCTGTAACACTCAAATTAGTATTATAGGTCACGTTTCATATGATATATATTAATTTGTGGATATCCATCATCTATTTTGTATGATATGTTCCAAATTGTGATTCGTACAATATGTTACGAATTTGTAAACGTATGATATGTTACGAATTCCATTTGTTGTGGCTAACTTTAGCTAGGTGTGTAACGTTATCTAGGCTGACGCAGATCGCGCTGCAAGTCCTGCCTCTCCCATCTTCTCATTGGTTTATAGAAGCAGGTACCCACGTGCCATCTCCTCATTGGTTATACCCACGTGGGAGACTGTAAGACAAAATAGGTCGGTGGCAGTAATGCACGTAATTTATGGAAGTTGCCAATCGCAATTTAAAGTCAAGAGAAGAAAAAGCCTGGAAGGAGGAGAGATAACTAGAAACGATTTGGTTGACCATTTTATGTGTGGATTAATTGGTGGAGTAGAGGACCTTGTCCATTTCAAGTAAAATATAACAACTCAATGGTTATATCCCAGGACAAATTGGCAGGCAACAGCAAGCTAGCTAAATAGGACAAATTAGCTAGCTAAATCTCCATAAATGTTTAATGCTTTCGACCTGTCCCCAAATTAATATAATTGGTTCAGAGTTTTGTTTTGATATTTTAACCTGCGTGTCGTGATCGCGTTTGGTGTGGGGGGACAAAATACATTTATGTACGATGGCATAACGATGCACGATGGCGCACAATGGCGCACACGCACAGCCAGTTTGGGTTCTGTGTTAGTATTAGGTTTTACTGTTATTGAAATGTTAAATAAAGACCCCACGGAACAATTCTGAACCTGAATAATCATATTTGTCTCGTTTTTTTTATAACATCAGGAAGTGAGATTTCATCACCCACTAAGTGCAGATTGGGTGGACACCCTACAAAATAGCTAAATAGTATAGTAGTTTCAAAGTTGCTAATGAGCAAAAATGCTAACGCTGTCCGTAATGTGAATCAAACAGTTATTCTGTCAGCTTATGAACTTGAGGAGAGTTGTAGCTAGTACAGCCATGCAGTTTATAAAGAATTTAGCTAGTCTTATTCGTCTACATAACAGTATTCTCTTAACCCTCTTGCTGTGTTCCGGTCGAATTGGACCGATTTACATGTTTTCTCTCTGAAAAATGTAGTTCATTTAATCAGATTGTCATAAGGTTCCATGACTTTGTCCACAAAGGGCATCTGAACACACAAGATACATGTTGATTTTCATAACATTTAGTGTTTTATTTAACCTGTGCTGTTTCCAGTCAAAAATGACCGGTCATTAGAAATGAATGGGTGAGTCTACAATTAGTGTATAAAATTGAGTTCAGGCACATGCCCATCCATCAGATGGACACACTTCTTCTCCCCGACCCCCCCCCCCATGCATGTGTGTTGGAGCACATACACCTCACTCAGCTTCTTGGCTTCCATGGCAACCCCCATGGGAACCTTTCCCCAAGGGAACCACACCTGTTGGCATTCTCACAGACAATCGCAACATTGTTTCAATAATATATAGAACTTTTCTTGCAGCTCTGGTATATAAAGCTTTTTTGAGGCCTTGCTCACAATTAATTCTGTGGCAGCACAATGACCAAATGATATACTGAATGTGAGGCTCTTGGTCATATCTTTGATCATAACAGAGGTGAGGAGGAGAGAGTTGTTGTTCAACTTTGACACAAAATAGTCTGTGATAAATAGCACAATATGTTTCATCTGAGTATTTGTTATAGTCAAAATAATCCACATGATTCTTTTTTTACTCAAAAATTAGTTGTATGAGCTCAGGTCAATAAGGCCGACAGGCCATAAATAGCAAATAGAAGTTAAAAACTTGTAATGTTCACAAGAACTTAAGTTGATAAAAAGATCTAACACAACATTAGGTGATAATATATATATATTATTATGGATTTATAATCAGCTATAATGGGGAGGTAATTTTGGACAGGAACACAGAAGTAATTAACATGAAACGAACACAACAGGAGGGTTCACATCAGAGAACCTCCAGTTTCCCAGCCAAATGCCGATGATCGAAATCAACACAGGTAAGGTTGCGATTGTTTTCAAATATGTAGCCTATTTGGTTGATAAACCTTAGCTTACATTTTACAATACATGTTAAACTACATAGTCTACGTAGCATAGGAAAGATTTCTACAAATGACGGACGCAATTTATCTATTTATTTTACCAGCATTGCTCCGAGTAGACGCCAGAAAAAAATACTTTATTTCTAATTTGACGCACTATTATACCGTTGATGCGAGCGGCCCGTCTGTTTTCTCTCGTTCACTCCCGTGTATTCTAATTCCAGCGTGTACACGCTCGTTCAAGCGCATAAAAAATACTATTCGTTTGATTTGGGCTTTATGAAACCATACCAAACGTAACATATACTCATTTTTGTCACATTTTTACTATGTTAAGTGTCGTCTTTCAGGCTACTCTATTGAGCCCAAGCAGCACGACTATATAAATTGTATGTGCACAATTCATTTTAAACAATGTCCCTTGCGGTCTAAACAGCTTGTTTGTTTTAATCGAATACAAAACAGTGGCCCCTGGTAACTGTGCTATATAGGCTACTCTGTAGGATACCTTAATATACGAAAAGGATAAGAACTTTCAGCTCTAAGTGATATATTTCAGGCACCCATTTTAGCACAAATGTTTTTTTAAATGAGGGCAACACCATATTTGTAGGCTAGTTGAGCTACAAAAGTTGAATTATATTGCCAACCTTCTCTCCCTTTGTGGAGCCCCTTCGGTAGTTCCCTGCACCTGCCGATGAGTTCATGGTCCCTCGATTGGTAGTCTACCTGAAATGCAGAGATATATACAGAGCTGTACAGCTGTTTCGTTCATAAACTACTTTCATCTCAACATGCCCATTCGAAAATGAAAAAAGCGCGAGAAGAAGAGTGCTGCATGAGGCAAACTAACCAGAAAGAAACGTTCCCTCGAATTTCCGTCTTCAGTCTGGTATCCTTTAGTGATATTAATCAAACGTGTGGTAGTAATTCGGCAACAACAAATAAAAAAGCTAAACTTTATAGACCACTTTCACATACGGCTCATTCAATAGCTTTCATTTCAAATCCATGCTGATCTTTGACGCTCGAGCAGCGAAGCCCGGGATTTCCAGAAACCAAAGCGCACGCGTGTCCATCGGTGGTTTCTCGCAGCCTACTGAATCACATGCAAAGTCTGTTCTTCCAGAATGGTTTTCGCCAGGCTTTAAAAAAAAGTTTGTTCCCCACGGTAGTTAAAAGTTTGCCCCTATCCGATACATAATGAAATGCAGTGCAGTAGATACTGTCGAATTGTTTGTTTAGTGAAGTCGTAAGTCTACTCATGGAATCGGGCTTGAGGCAATACAAACTGCAAATTACTTATGGCTATCTAAATGCCACCTCTGTTTGCATATGTGTCTGTTTGGATACTTTATGCAGTCTGGATAATCTCGTTTGTACCCATTTTCGGTAGCCTCAAAGGGTTCTTGCTGAGAGACAATTTACTGGACGGAGACAATTAGCGTGAGAGCAAGGGAGATTAAGTGTCACTTTTCCTGTTATTAGTTTTCCATAGGCCTAATGAGGGGGGGAAACAAGCAATTTTGCATCAAAGCACTCATTACAGAAGGAAAAGTGTGAAATAGAAGTGGCACAGCAGGGGGTTAAGTGGTGAGACTAGCTAACTTCTATACTGCTACTTGTGCCAAACTGCACTGAATCTGTAGCGTTAGCTGTTAATAATTTAGTGGAAAAAATGTTAGAAATAAGGCCCAAAGACACATAGTTTAGCCATGATAATTCCCCAATGCTGCTGTGGTCAGAAAAATATTGAGGTCTCATGGAAAAGCTAGAGACCTTTGTGCAAGGACCAAGTAATAAGGAGGACATTGCAGAGAGAATCCATTTTGTGCCCATTGATTCACCCCTGGATTGTAAAAATTAGGGAAGCTAAGGTGGTTTACATAAAACAAATAAATTGTTGTGAACACAAACTAGCCAAACTGTTGTATTACCAGTAGGCTACAGTTACTGTCTCAAGTTTTAAAAAAAATAAAGAATGATATGATCGAATTTATACTGAACAAAAATATAAATGTAACATTTAAAGTGTTGATCCCATGTTTCATGAGCTAAAATAAAAAATCCCAGAAATGTTCCATACGCACAAAAAGCCTATTTCTTTCAAATGTTGTGCATGAATTTCTTTACATCCCTGTTAGTGAGCATTTCTCCTTTGCCAAGATAATCCATCCACCTGACAGGTGTGGCATATCAAGAAGCAGATTAAACAGCACGATCACTACACAGTTGCACCTTGTGCTGGGGACAATAAAGGCCACTCTATGTGCATTTTTGTCACACAACACAATGCCATCGATGTCTCAAGTTTTGAGGGAGCGTGTATTTGGCATAGTGACTGCAGGAATGTCCTCCAGGGCTGTTGCCAGAGAATTTAATGTTAATTTGTCTACCATAAGCTGTCTCCAATTTTGTTTGAGAGAATTTGTCAGTATGTCCAACTGGCCTCACAACTGCAGACCTTGTGTAACCATGCCAGCCCAGGACCTCCACATCCAGCTTATTCACCTGTGGGATCATCTGAGGCCAGCCACCCAAACAGCTGATGAAACTAGGTTTGCACAACCAAAGAATTTCTGCACAAACTGTCAGAAGCCCTCTCAGGGAAGATCATCTACATGCTTGTCATCCTCACCAGGATTTTGACCTGACTGCAGTTCAGAGTCGTAACCAACTTCAGTTGGCCATTGGCACGCTGGAGAAGTGTGCTCTTCACTTATGAATTCCAGTTGCAACTGTGCCGGACAGATGGCAGACAGCGTGTATGGTGAAGTGTGGGCGAGCAGCAGTTTGCTGATGTCAACATTGTGAACATAGTGCCCATGGTGGTGGTGGGGTTATGGTATGGGCAGGCATAAGCTACGGACAATGAACACAATTGCATTTTATCAATTGCCATTTGAATGCACAGAGATACCATGACGAGATCCTGAGACCCATTGTCGTGTTATTCATCCGCCGCCATGAGCAAATTTGGGATGCTCTGGATCGACGTGTACGATAGCATGTTCCAGTTCCCGCCAACATCCAGCAACTACGCACAGCCATTGAAGAGGAGTGGGACAACATTCCATAGATGACAATCAACAGCCTGATCAACTCTATGCAAAGGAGATGTGTTGCCTTGCATGAAGCAAATGGTGGTCACAACAGATACTGACTGGTTTGCTGATCCACAGCCCTACCTTTTTTTATGGTATCTGAGACCAACAGGTGCATATTTTTATTCCCAATCATGTGAAACCCATAGATTAGGGCCTAATGAATGTATTTAAATTGACTGATGTCCTTATATGAACTGTAACTCAGTGAAATCTTGAAATTGTTGCGTTTATATTTTTGTTCAGTGTATATGTAAATTGAATTCATCTTGTAAACTACAAGAGTATTGGAAGTTAATCAGAAAGTTCCAGGCTAGGTTGTGCAATAGTCACCCTACCAATCCACCAATTACATATCAGCACCTTGGACAGCAAACAGCAAGGCTGACGCTGCAGACACTGTGGTGGTGATGATGGAGAAAAGTCAGGAAACAGATTGACAGCTATAGGAGGTCTAATGTCAGTGTAACCTGGGCTTACACTTTTGATCAGATAAGAGGCTCCAGTTTTAGAAGCACCATAGCTAAGACATATAACCAGGCAAAGTTTTAGATTGGCAAGATGAAGTAACAAGGCAAAGAGCTAACATAAATAGGATATAGTTCTAGGTCCCAAGAAACAAAGATATCTTCTGTTGGAACTGACAATTAATCTTGATGGTTGAACAGTTGTCTCAAAAAAACTGTGAAAGCCCTCAGCATTACTCTGGACCCTGATCTGTCTTTTGACTAACATATCAATAATATTTCAAGGACAGCTTTCTTCGTAACATTGCAAAAATCAGATTTTATTATGTCCAGAAATGATGCAGAAAAGCTAATCCATGCTTTTGTCACTTCTAGATAAGACGACAGCAATGTTCTACTTTCCGGCTACCTGGATAAAGCACTAAATAAACTTCCATTAGTGCTAAATACGGCTGCTAGAATCTTGACTAGAACAAAAAAATGTGATCATATTACTCCAGTGCTAGCCTCTCTACACTGGCTTCCTGTTGAGGCTAGGGCTGATTTCAAGGTTTTACTGCTAACCTACAAAGTATTACATGGGCTTGCTCCTACCTATCCTTTCGATTTGGTCCTGCCGTACATACAGTTGAAGTCAGAAGTTTACATACACTTAGGTTAGAGTCATTAAAACTCGTTTTTCAACCACTCCACAAATTTCTTGTTATCAAACTATAGTTTTGGCAAGTCGGTTAGGACATCTACTTTGTGCATGACACAAGTAATTTTTCCAACAATTGTTTACAGACAGATTATTTCACTTCTGATTCACTGTATTACAATTCCAGTGGGTCAGAAGTTTACATACATTAAGTTGACTGTGCCTTTAAACAGCTTGGAAAAGTCCAGAAAATGATGTCATGGCTTTAGAAGCTTCTGATAGGCTAATTGATATAATTTGAGTCAATTAGAGGTGTAACTGTGGATGTATTTAAAGGCCTACCTTCAAACTCAGTGCCTCTTTGCTTGACATCATGGGAAAATCAAAAGAAATCAGCCAAGACCTCCACAATTGTAGACCTCCACATGTCTGGTTCATCCTTGGGAGCAATTTCCAAACGCCTGAAGGTACCACATTCATCTGTACAAACAATAGTACACAAGTATAAACACCATGCAGCCATCATATCGCTCAGGAAGGAGACACATTCTGTCTCCTAGAGATGGAAATACTTTGGTGCGAAAAGTGCAAATCAATCCCAGAACAACAGCAAAGGACCTTGTGAAGATGCTGGAGGAAACAGGTACAAACGTATCTATATCCACAGTAAAAACGAGTCCTATATCGACATAACCTGAAATGCCGATCGGCAAGGAAGAAGCCACTGCTCCAAAACTGCCATAAAAAGCCAGACGACGTTTGCAACTGCACATGGGGACAAAGTTTGTACTTTTTGGAGAAATTTCCTCTGGTCTGATGAAACAAAAACAGAACTGTTTGGCCATAATGACCATCGTTATGTTTGGAGGGAAAAGGGGGAGGCTTGCAAGCTGAAGAACACCATCCCAACTGTGAAGCACGGGGGTGGCAGCATCATGTTGTGGGGGTGGTTTGCTGCAGGAGGGACTGTTGCACTTCACAAAATAGATGGCATCATGAGGTAAGAAAATTATGTGGATATGTTGAAGCAACATCTCAAGACATCAGTCAGGAAGTTAAAGCTTGGTGGCAAATGGGTCTTTATTTTTTATTTTATTTTATTTCACCTTTATTTAACCAGGAAGGCTAGTTCAGAACAAGTTCTCATTTGCAACTGCAACCTGGCCAAGATAAAGCGTAGCAATTCGACACATACAACAACACAGAGTTACACATGGAATAAACAAAACATACAGTCAATAATACAGTAGAACAAAAGAAAACAAAAAGTCTATATACAGTGAGTGCAAATGAGGTAAGTTAAGGAAGGCCATGGTGGTGAAGTAATTACAATATAGCAATTAAACACTGGAATGGTAGATTGGCAGAAGATGAATGTGCAGGTAGAGATACTGGGGTGCAAAGGAGCAAAATAAATAAATAAATACCAGTATGGGGATGAGGTAGGTAGATGGGCTGTTTACAGTTAGGCTAAGTACCAGGTGCAGTGATCTGTAAACTGCTCTGACAGCTGGTGCTTAAAGCTAGTGAGGGAGATGTGAGTCTCCAGCTTCAGAGATTTTTGCAATTCGTTCCAGTCATGGGCAGCAGAGAACTGGAAGGAAAGACGATCAAAGGAGGAATTAGCTGAGTGGGTGCTGCTATGGTGACCAGTGAGCTGAGATAAGGCGGGGCTTTACCTAGCAGAGACTTGTAGATAACCTGTAGCCAGTGGGTTTGGCGACAAGTATGAAGCGAGGGCCAACCAATGAGAGCGTACAGGTCGCAATGGTGGGTAGTGTATGGGGCTTTGGTGACAAAACGGATGGCACTGTGATAGACTGCATCCAGTTTGAGTAGAGTGTTGGAGGCTATTTTATAGATGACATCACCGAAGTCGAGGATCGGTAGGATGGTCAGTTTTACGAGGGTATGTTTGGCAGCATGACTGAAGGATGCTTTGTTGTGATATAGGAAGCCGATTCTAGATTTCATTTTGGATTGGAGATGCTTAATGTGAGTCTGTAAGGAGAGTTTACAGTCTAACCAGACACCCAGGTATTTGTAGTTGTCCACGTATTCTAAGTCAGAGCCGTCCAGAGTAGTGATGCTGGACGGGCGAGCAGGTGCGGTCAGCGATCGATTGAAAAGCATGCATTTAGTTTTACTTGCATTTTAGAGCAGTTGGAGGCCACGGAAGGAGAGTTGTATGGCATTGAAGCTCGTCTGGAGGTTAGTTAACACAGTGTCCAAGGAGGGGCCAGAAGTATACAGAATGGTGTCGTCTGCGTAGAGGTGGATCATAGAATCACCAGCAGCAAGAGCAACATCATTGATGTATACAGAAAAGAGAGTCGGCCCGAGAATTGAACCCCGTGGCACACCCATAGAGACTGTCAGAGGTCCAGACAACAGGCCCTCCGATTTGACACACTGAACTCTATCAGAGAAGTAGTTGGTAAACCAGGCGAGGCAATCATTTGAGAAACCAAGGCTGTCGAGTCTGCCAATAATAATAATAATAATCTGCAAATGGCTCTTCCAAATGGACAATGACCCCAAGCATACTTCCAAAGTTGTGGCAAAATGGCTTAAGGACAACAAAGTCAAGGTATTGGAGTGGCCATCACAAAGCCCTGACCTCAATCCTATAGGAAATGTGTGGGCAGAACTGAAAAAGCGTGTGCGAGCAAGAGGGCCTACAAACGTGACTTAGTTACAGCAGCTCTGTCAGGAGGAATGGGCCTAAATCCACCCAACTTATTGTGGGAAGCTTGTGGAAGGCTACCCGAAACGTTTGACCCAAGTTAAACCATTTAAAGGCAATGCTACCAAATACTAAGTACCTGCTGTCTCTAACTCTGAAAGATTGGCTATGAAAAGTCAACTGACATTTACTCCTGAGGTGCTGTTCTGTTGCACCCTCTACAACCACTGTGATTATAATTATTTGACCCTGCTGGTCATCTATGAACGTTTGAACATTTTGACCATGTACTGTTATAATCTCCACCCGGCACAGCCAGAAGAGGACTGGCCACCCCTCAGAGCCTGGTTCCTCTCTAGGTTTCTTCCTAGGTTCCTGCATTTCTAGGGAGTTTTTCCTAGCCACCGTGCTTCTACATCTGCATTTCTCTTTGTCCTGCTGTGTGAGTGTTACTTAAGGGATCTATCTTTGTCTTCAAATATGCACGTTCGTTAGCAAACCACTTTGATTGTTATGCTGTGAAGTATTTGAGTGGGTTTGAATTGAAGGAAAGCAAATTGAACCTTTACGCCTGTAAGCAGCTCCTGAAAAACAACCTGTGAAAATAATGTGGGAAATATGTTAGTTTAGATAAGCTTTTACAAGCTTCTTTTAAAATAAGACAAAGTGATTGACCATATAGTGTGAGCTATACACAAGAGAACAAGACAGGGATGAGTGTTCTTCTGATTCAGTTGGGTTTAACTGTCAGTTACTGAGTCATATTTTATTAAACCACTGTTTCCATTAGGGGGAACAGTGACAATTATAGAGGGGTACTTCATGTGATATGAATGTGTCTCCTCCACTACTGATGCACTGCCTACTCTGCCTAGTACTGACATGTATAAAGTATTTCTGCGCTCTGCCTAGGCATTGATTCACCAGTATTAAAAAGTACCAGTGTTTGAAAGTTCCTGTTGTCAATAAAGTTGTTCCTGTCAAAAAGAAAGCATACAAGAGTTCTACATCCTCAGAAGCATATTCTCAGATCTGGTTTCCACTCATGTGATCTGTACATGTTGGATAGAATGATTCTGACTTTGGGTTTCAAAATATATAGTATAGTTCATAGAAAGACATTGAAACGCATATGGGGTTTTGATGAAACTGCTGATGGTTGAAATTGTCATGTCTTGCAATGGGGTATTTTCAGACCTAGATTCATCTGCACAAAATGACATTGTGTTGGAACTAAAACATTTTTTAAAAGTATGTTGTGTAAAAGTGAAAAGGTGTTTGGTAGAGAAATCCAATTCCATTCTCAGTGAGATCTCGGAGAGAATCCTTTTCTTTATTAGAACATCAATAAAGCTGAACACAGTGGTTGCAGAATCTTAATCACTCAGGGGGCCACAACTAATCCAACAGACTTCTGGTTCTAAGAAATGTGCGCTATAGGGACAGATGAAAGATTTAAAGGCACCAAGCACGAGTAGTAAGGACCCAAATGACAAGGACATCTAACTCTCCATCAGCTTCAGAGGTTATGGTTTCCCCAAAACAATAACTCAAATGATAGTTTATTGGTCACGTGCACAAGATACAGGGTGTAAACGGTACAGTGAAATGTTACTTGCAAGCTCTCCTCAACAATGCAATATACAATTATTTAAAACAAATACACAAGTAATGAAAAGTATATAAAAATATGTTTGGGAATATATACAGTATCATTATCACTGATTGTACAAAACATGAGGAACATCATCCTAATATTGAGTTTCCATGACATAGACTGACCAGGTGAATCCAGATGAAAGCTAAGATCCCTTATTGATGTCACTTGTTACATCCACTTCAATCAGTGTAGATGAATGGGAGGAGAGGGTAAAGAAGGATGTTTAAGCCTCGAGACAACTGAGACATGGATTGTGTATGTATGTCATTCAGAGGGTGAATGGTCAAGACAAAATATTGAAGTGCCTTTGAAAGGGGTATGGGAGAAGGTGCAAGGCACACTGGTTTGAGTGTGTCAAGAACTGCAACGCTGCTGGGTTCTTCACCCTCAATAGCTTCCGGTGTGTATCAAGAATGGTCCACCACCCAAAGGACATCCAGCCAACTTGACACAACTGTGGGAATCATTGGAGTCAACATGGGCCAGCATCCTTGTGGAACGCTTTCAACACCTTAATAAGTCCATGCCCACAACAAATTGAGGATGTTCTGAGGGCACTCCGTGTATGTCCAAGGTCATGGAGCTCATTAAGTTCTGCCAGACCAGCTGCCATTGTCAAACACAAGACAAGGTTCACCAGCTGAAGAACATTCAGGACCCTGCCTGGAACATTTAGCCCACACAACATCCATATTCAGATAGACTGCTGTTATAGTATAATATAGAATGCCTAGTATGCTCACAACTGCATTGTGGTATAGATATTGCTAGCTCTTGAACATGTTTATAATGGAATTTCACATCAAATGTTTTATGTAATATTTTTTACAAGCGTACTGACAAGTGCCTCAATGACAACAGCTGCATCAGAAATGAATTAAGTGTTGACTTTATTGAAAATGTATTTGAAATGTATTTGGAAGTAACTAGCTACAATCTTGCTGCTGGTTTTAAGAAATGTTGTTTCTATGGTCACTTATGACCAAAATAACTTCTGGACATCAGAACAGCAATTATTCACCTCAAACTGGACAAAGATTTTTTTTAACGAGTCTGACGTGAAGGATATACAGCTTTTCGGGAACAGTCTCAAATCCCCATCATTTGCGTGAAGAGAAAAAGGGGGCGGAGATCGGGCTCAACAATTGATGAAGAAGCCCAAACTATCATATTGATACTCAGAGTATTTGAAGGGAGTGTGTCATTTCCGGTTGTTTCGTGCTTATACAAAGCAGAGACCAAGTGAGAGAATAGTAATTATATTAAAAGTACTGTAATCTTCCTCAGTGGAGAACTAATGACACAAGCATATGCACACACACACATGCACGTACACAGCCTGCATCAGTTTACAGGGTCAGGTTTCATATAGAGTCTCCGACAGCACTACCTACTTCTGATTAAGGACAGGACAGAACCGACATAGTAACTTTCTGCAGTATTATCTTCCTTCCATGTAACCAGGCACACAGCTCAGTTTAACCACTCTTCTGAAGTCTCTGCAGTAATTAGAATTGAACCCACATGTCAACATGGACAGCTGAGAGGTGGGTTTTACATGGCAATCTGTACTACTTACTGCAGAGAACATTACCCAAAACTCATTCTCTGCTCTGTATGGTCTGGGAATGTCATGGGCAGATTTGGTGAAAGAATATTAGCTACAATATATACAGTAAATCAATATTACATAATGCAGTGAAGATACTCAAATATTTTCTGCATTTAACTTAACAGTAAAACTCAACGTCTAGGACTTACTGATGTGGAAATCACGTGAGATCTATCCCTGCGTTCTCTGTGGTTATCTGTACCAGAGGGAGGTACGTCTTGGGGACAACTTGCATAATCTGATCATATAATCAATCATGATTTCTGGTCCTCCATTAAAAAAAAGTGTATTTGTGCTTGCACACACACACACACACAGCTCTCGTGAACACAAATGTGTTATAGTGCCTGTCGTTGATGTATTAGAGGGATAAATCAGCCCATGGGGGGGGGGTTGATGCCGTTGCACAATACCACAAGAAATATGTGTTGCTCCATTAAGGGGACCATTGATGCCATTCCACAATACCACAAGAAATATGTGTTGCTCCATTAGGGGGACTGTTGCTCCAGATTAAGCCACAATTCATTTTTTATTGTCATATTCTCTCTCAACATTTTTAAATGGATTGAAGAATGGGTACAAGACATAAGCCCAGAGGTCGATTTAATGTGGACATTAGAACACCATAGTCCCTCATATTGCTATATTTTGTTGAGATGAGTTAGAAGAGCAACAAAGATTTCTGACTCTTTCACACAATACATGTTGGGAATAAATGACAGAGCTTTGTGAAATGGTTAGATGTGTGTTTTGCACAGATACTAAAGCTCCACCACATACGTACATTATCAGTACCTATGTGATTTCAAAGCAAATCAAATGTTATTTGTCAAATGTGCTGAATACAACATGTTACCTGTCCTGTGTAGGGGATTACCAGGTGCATGCTCTGAGTACATGTACTGGTAATCCATCTGGCCCCATGGCCTTGTGAATGTTGCCCTGTTTAAAGATCATGCTCACATCGGCTACAGAGAGCGTGATCACACAGTCATCGGGAACAGCTGGTGCTCTCATGCATGCCTCGAAGCGAGCAGAAAAGGCATTTAGTCCGTCTGGTAGGCTCGTGTCACTGGGCAGCTCTCGGCTGGGTTTCCCTTTGTAGTCCATAATAATTTGCAAGCATTGAGCATCAGAGCCAGAGTAGTAGGAGTCAATCTTAGTCCTATATTAACCCTTTGCCTGTTTAATGGTTCGACCGAGGGCATAGCGGTATTTCTTATAAGCGTCCAGATTAGTGTCCTGCTTCTTGAAAGGGGCAGCTCTAGCCTTTAGCTTGGTGCAGATATTGCCTGTAATCCATGGCTTCTGGTTGGGATATGTAAGTACGGTCACTGTGGGGAGGACGTCATCAATGCACTTTTTGATGAAGCTGGTGACTGAGGTGGTATACTCCTCAATGCCATTGGATAAATCCCAGAACATATTCCAGTCTGTGCTAGCAAAACAGTCTTGTAGCACATTTATCTATCTAGCTAAACTAGTTGGCACTTCACTCTCTAAGGTCAAATATGAGCTCTTGTAAGGAAACAACCCCACTGACAGCCTCACGAGCCCCCTCAACTTTCATTCATCACCTTGGCAGCACAGTAAGCCTTGTGCTTTTACATGGTAGGGTTGGATTGAGAAAAGTGATTCACGTACAGTACACACATACTTCTGCATATACAGTATGCACACACAGATACATGTAAGTGGCCCCTTAAACTATTACTCATCATCAAAGCCCTTTGTCTCTTTGTGTTTTGTCCCTGACAGTTCGTTTATCACTATGATAGGGAGACTCCTTGTATTTCGTTGTACAGTTGGATACTACATTACAGTAGCCATTGTTTGGTCTTTCAGTTTGGGATAATGGTGATTTAAAAACAAAAGCTTCAGTATTTTGGATTCAGAGTACTTGACCCACTTAAGTTGGTATATTCATGTGAAAACAGCAATATGTGTATTTGCTGTATAGACTGCTTTAAGTCGTAAGTAGAACAGAATTATCCATGATGTTACAGTAATAATTAGCTTCTCTGCTGCATTTGAGAATTTTTTATCAATAGTTCACATTCAGTTGGAAAATTCAGCTGGAGAGCAGTAAAGCTTCACCTGGCTGTCCTAGTTGTCAGGTGCCCTGCGTTGTGGCTTGTTTACTATTCTATTCTGGGGTAGACAGCTGATGTCTGAGGTATAGAAATGGCCTTCAGCATCCTACTGTACCATTGAGGTTCTCAATTTTACAATTTCAAAGGCCCCTAGATCTGCAGACGGAAGGAGAACCATCTTTCCATCTCGCTCTCTCTCTCGATCTCTCACTCTCACTCTCACTCTCAATCTGCATCCTATCTTGTCAGTTGCACATGAGTTGGGTCAAAAGACACCCAACACTCTCCTTTGACATCTCTATCAATCCTCAAGACCTTCCGACGTCTATGGCATGCCTGGCTAGTTCCTCACCTGCCTCATCAAACTTTGAAAAGATCCTCAAGGTGCAAGTAAACATTTGGGCAATTTCCTAATGGACCTGGAGGCCATTACTTATTTATCAGGTTCACACTCAGGTTCACATTCCTGGTTTTGGGATATTTTTCATCAACCACTACTGGTTAACAGCCTCCACCCTCTCCTGCTGGATATGCCATGAATAAATACATGAGCACCTAAAGGTGTGTGCAAAGGTCCTAGGTGTTTTCAGATTAGTTGAAAGGGATGACCCAACAACCTATTTCAGTCAGTTATTAATTTGAATGCTATCACAGCAAGTGAAGCAGGTTGACTTTCAAGTAAATCTGTTTAGCTGAGATGATAAGAATTATCTTAATAAAAAAAGGGACAGATCTAGGCTAGCTTGTTTTCTACATGGGTCAACCTATAGGTATGAAGAACATCAGTCGTGATTTCATCACCTCTTATCTATGATAAGGAGTTGCCAGGTGAAGGCGTAACGTTTGTGTGCACCTCAGGGGGATCAGAGATCAGGTATGTGGACCAGGGTTGACATCGGACTGGAGGAGGAGATTGCATCTGCAATGGAGGACAGTCAGCTCTGGCAGAACCACTTTTCATCCCGTCGCAGACGACCAGATGAGCACCTATACACAGAAAGAGATATTGTCAATGTAATTCAAAGGTTGCATTTGAAGGAGTACTCTAGCTTCTGTCTGTTGGTGAGTTTTGACCACTTGGGCACAAAGACAACCTATATTGTGCTATTACTGTGACTGTCACCCTAATGATGTGTTTCACTTCCTATGCTCACATAATGAATCATGCAACAGACAGCTCGTCACTTCACACTCCCTCTACACTACCTCAGAGATTTAGAACAGGACCTATTGCGTTGGGCTCTGTACACTGGCCTACATTTCAAGAAGGTGTTTCTGGTCCCCTAAAATAAAACCCCATCGGGAGCTTTTAATGATTAACAGAGAAAGGCTAAATAGGTGGAGAATGATGAATATATTAACTAATGCTCTCGCCGTTCCCGGTCTGTCAACTTCTAATTTTTACAGTGCAGTAAGTACAGTACTTTAATAGAAGGTGTTCTGCCACCTGTAAATGAACACTTCCAAGACATGTCTGTACATTCAGGTTGGTCAGGTTGGCTACAGGTCCAACTGGATGTGGCTGACAAGTTCTATAAGCTGACAGTTTCTATAAAGAATTGTTTGGGAGGTAAAGGTCGAGCCATGCGTCCTCCGAAACATGACCTGCCAATCCGCGCTTCTTAAACACCCGCCTGCTTAACCCTGAAGACAGCCCCCACCAATGTGTCAGAGGATACACTCTTCACCTGACGACCGAGGTCAGCCTGCAGGGGCCCGGCCACCCCAAGGAGTTGCTAGAGCGCAATTCGCCAAGTAAAACCACCCTGGCCAAACCCTCCACTAACCCGGACGTCACTGGGCCAATTCTACGCCGCCCTATGGGACTCCAGATCACGGCCGGTTGTGATACAGCCCGGGATCAAACCTGGGTCTGTAGTGAAACTTTTAGCACTGCAATGCAGTGCCTTAAACCTCTGTGCCACACCGGAGGCCATAAGCTGACAGTTTTGTTTCAGTTGTGATAACAGCCCATGCTAATTCTTTATGTCCATGTGAACACAGTGAGCAGGATTTCATATGTTTGTGCGAGAGCTGTCTGTGTACAGTCTTTGATATCTCCAACCACACCACATCTGGCCCCCTTGTGGAGAGTGGAAAGAGGTTGGGGCCTCTGTGTGTGTGTAGCAGCAGATAGCCTACAGTCAACCTCCTACCTCAAGCAATCTGTCATCCCCTCTGATCCTGCCTCACAGATTGTAACCTTAGAACCACATCTAATCCCTGATTGGCTCCGATGGCCCATTCATAATGCAGGATGACAAGTCATTATTTGCAGCTGGGGGTCAGGATTTTGTCAGGATTTGGACGAGATGGAATACCTTGATTTCTGATAAAGGAGAACCATACACAATATGCAGAGGTTTTGAATACAACTCGATGGTTCAAGTCAGAATTTCTGTGATACAAACCTTGACATTAATTTTACCCCAGGTTACTCCCTTTGTTATGTATGTTACATGATATATCCGCATGCTCTTAGTTGTACAAGACACAAAAAGCTGGGTCTAATAAAGGTACATTATTGTCTGATTTATGTAACCATTAGATTTTTTTCCTGTAAATCTCTTATAGTTAAACCATTTGACTCATTCATCCCCAAATCTCCCCTGTTGTCACGACTTCCGCCGAAGTTGGTGCCTCTCCTTGTTCAGGCGGCGTTCGGCGCTCGTCGTCACCGGCTTTCTAGCTGCCACCGATCCATGTTTCTGTTTTCCATTTGTTATGTCTTGAGTGTACACACCTGGTTCCCATTAAGTTATTATTATTTCCCTATTTAACCCTCTGGTTCCCAGTATGTGTTGTGCGTGATTGTTCCTGTTATGTGTTAGTCTTGCGTGTTAGTTTTTTTTTTTTTATCCCTACGTGGATTTATTGTACTGTTTAATTTCCCTGTGAAAAGTACGTTATTTTTACTCAGTTCTGTTTCCTGCGCTTGACTCCGTCCTCACCTATACACCACTGACGCTGACAGAATCATACACTCCTTATGGAGTCAGCAGGTGCACCCAGTCCTCCAGTACCAGTGGAGGAACAAGTCCAGCAGCACGCGACAATGCTTCAACATCTTGGCACAGCCATGGATCGCGTGCTGCTCAACATGGAGCGATGGGACAGAGGGGTTTTTAATATAACCTCATCAACTTCTCTCCAACCAACACCACAACTCACACCGCTGTCCACCCCCCCAGGAGTCATGTGTATCCTCTGTCACAGAAGGAGACGGCTGCTATGGAAAAAAAAAAAATATATATATATATATATATATATATATATATATATATATATATATATATATACAGTGCCTTGCGAAAGTATTCGGCCCCCTTGAACTTTGCGACCTTTTGCCACATTTCAGGCTTCAAACATAAAGATGTAAAACTGTATTTTATTTGTGAAGAATCAACAACAAGTGGGACACAATCATGAAGTGGAACGACATTTATTGGATATTTCAAACTTTTTTAACAAATCAAAAACTGAAAAATTGGGCGTGCAAAATTAGGTGCAGTGTAGGGTGCTGCCCTGGGGCATTGGGATATTTTTTTAGACCAGAGGAAAGAGTGCCTCCTACTGGCCCTCCAACACCACTTCCAGCAGCATCTCGTCTCCCATCCAGGGACTGACCAGAACCAACCCTGCTTAGCTTCAGAAGCAAGCCAGCAGTGGTATGCAGGTTGGTATGCTTCTGGCAAAGGGGGGACAGGTGCGACTGCAGTGGTCCGCTCGGGCGAACAGAGCTTTTTGTCAACTGAAGGCTCTGTTTACCTCGGCTCCTGTGTTGGCTCATTCTGATCCCTCCTTAGCGTTCATAGTTGAGGTGGACTCGTCCGAGGCTGGGATAGGGGCTGTGCTGTCTCAGCGCTCAGGTACGCCACTTAAACTCCGCCCTTGTGCGTTCTTTTCGAAGAAACTCAGGCCAGCGGAGCGAGACTATGATGTGGGGGACCGGGAGCTGTTGGCTATTGTCGGGGCTCTGAAGCATGGAGGCATTGGCTTGAGGGGGCTCAACACCCTTTTCTCATTTTGACTGACCACCTCACTCTGGAGTACATCCGGGCGTTGAGGAGATTGAATCCTCGCCAGGCAAGGTGGGCCGTGTTTTTCACCCGTTTTGTGTTTACTCTATCATACAGACCAGGTTCCCAGAACGCTAAGGCAGATGCACTGTCTCGGATGTATGACACAGAGGAGCGGTCCATGGATCCTACTCCCATACTTCCGTCTTCTTGCCTAGTGGCAGCGGTGGTATGGGAGGTTGACGCGGACATCGAACGGGCGTTACGTACGGAGCCATACTCCTACCCAGTGTCCAGTTGGACGTAAGTATGTTCCGTCTGATGTTCGTGATCGATTGATTTGTTGATTGATCCTCTGGTCATCCTGGCATCGGTCGGACACTGCGCTGTCTTAGTGGGAAGTACTGGTGGCCCACTTTAGCTTAGGACGTGAGGGTGTATGTCTCCTCCTGCTCGGTGTGCATTCAGTGCAAGGCTCCTAGACACATAATTACAACCCCTACCCGTTCCACAACTGCCGTGGTGTTGTCGGTGGATTTCGTGACGATCTCCCTCCATCACACGGGAACACCACGATTCTGGTTGTTGTGGTTTACCTGTAACTATTCCCCAGGTCGTTGCTGTAAATGATTACGCGTTCTCAGTCAACTTACCTGGTAAAAATAACAGATAAATACAATTTTAAAAAGTCTAATATTTTTAAAGCTTCTGTTACAACTCTGAGGATGCCTTGCAGGGCATGTTTCTTGACTGGCCAACCATAAAATAGTTGAGTGTTTAATTGCATTCATGCTCTTCCTCCATTTGACTGTTAGATAAAGTGAAGTTCTGTGATCCCACAACAGCCACAAAACGCTGACCGACACCATTTCCATATGTTACAGAGCATGATTTGGAGAAAGGAGAGCAGTGACTGAATATTCACCTTGTTTGGCAGTGCTTTAAATGTGGCCATGTTTGCCTCTGTGGTAACCTTTCTGCTTCTGCTGTGCCAGTTCTGTTCAGCACAAGAAATACAAATTATTATGCTGTCAAAGTGTCATTCAAACAGTATTTAGACTGGTGAAGTAGATTGCCTGTCAGAATGAGTTATGTTAGTTCATAGCTCTCCGCTAAGAACCATTGTATCTATGCCGTTGTCACTTCCCAAACGTACTGTACCTCCATATGAACAGATCATGGCTAATGATATGGTACTGTACCTCCATATGAACAGATCATGGCTAATGATATGGTACTGTACCTCCATATGAACAGATCATGGCTAATGATATGGTACTGTACCTCCATATGAACAGATCATGGCTAATGATATGGTACTGTACCTCCATATGAACAGATCATGGCTAATGATATGGTACTTGTACCTCCATATGAACAGATCATGGCTAATGATATGGTACTTGTACCTCCATATGAACAGATCTTGGCTAATGATATGGTACTGTACCTCCATATGAACAGATCATGGCTAATGATATGGTACTGTACCTCCATATGAACAGATCATGGCTAATAATATGGTACTGTACCTCCATATGAACAGATCATGGCTAATGATATGGTACTGTACCTCCATATGAACAGATCATGGCTAATGATATGGTACTGTACCTCCATATGAACAGATCATGGCTAATGATATGGTACTGTACCTCCATATGAACAGATCATGGCTAATGATATGGTACTGTACCTCCATATGAACAGATCATGGCTAATGATATGGTACTGTACCTCCATATGAACAGATCATGGCTAATGATATGGTACTTGTACCTCCATATGAACAGATCATGGCTAATGATATAGTACTGTACCTCCATATGAACAGATCATGGCTAATGATATGGTACTTGTACCTCCATATGAACAGATCATGGCTAATGATATGGTACTTGTGCAATAAGGAAGAATGGCTTGAGTGTAACGCTGACAAATAATCACTATCACAATCAAGAACAATTCAAACATTGAAACAAAGATTCCATTCCACACATGATGTAAACATTCACCAATATGATAGCATGAATAAAGCATGCCTGTCCTCTGTATTTTTTATTTATTTTTTATTTAACCAGGAAGGGCTCATTGAGATTTGAAATCTC